>NW_006921757.1:3521146-3522426 GCF_000298275.1 Orycteropus afer afer | reverse complement strand
CTTGAAGGGCTTCCCCTTTCCAGGTCCATAGGAGGGCTTGCTCTCCTGGAAGGAGATAATATGTAGGACTATCAAGGGGTGTATTTTTGCCCTAAGTGAGAGAACTTGTGAATAGAAGAAAGCCGAACAGACAAACCTTTGAAGAACCCTCATTCCCTAAAATTTACCATTGATTTCATTCATCAGCTCAAGATCCCTGGAAAAGGGTTGGCCAAATAAAAGCTCAAATGAATTCAGTGTTAATTGCTCTCTAGATGCTATGCACATCTGTAATAGACCAATTGGCAAGGCTTCTCTCCATGTTAACTTTGCTTGGCAAATTTTTGCTATCTACTTCTTGAGAGTTTGGTTTATTCATTCAATTCTTCTGCTTGATCAGGCATCGCCAAATAGAATCACACTTTCCAGGTGATGTCTAGTGCTCAAGAAATCTCTTGTGTCACAATTGCATGAAGTGTGGCCCATTTTCACTACTAGTGCTGGTGGGCAGGCCAAAATTTGGGATGATCTCTAGAACTAGTGTTTTTACAATTTATTTTGTTTTCCTGGCCCTGCAAAGAAATGTCTCTACCTATTGAGCAAAGGTGTCTATGAACAAAATTTCCAACTGCGCACAGCATTTCAGCAAAGTCTACTTGCCATTGCTTACCTGCTTGAGCTTGGAGTCCAATTAAAAGGGACTTTTGAATTTTGGATTATTCTTTGTACAACTTAAGCAAGTTTGGCTTACCTGCTAGATGACTCATTTCCAAGATGCATTGTTTTACTCACTCGTACAGGGTGTTCTGACCAAAGTGAGAAGACTCATGAACTCTTTTTAACGAAGGCTTGGATCATTACTTTACCATCTGTGCTATGTTTCCATTTTTCCAATGAACAAGATGCTGTCCATTCTTGGTCAGTTTTAGTTAATATTCTGGCTCTTTCAGTTCCTGTAAAGAGATCTGGGAGATTAAAGAAGTCTGGAAATTTAAAATAGAGTTAGTTCTGGTAGCGTTTTTTGCTGTTTACCTGCATGGCAACTGCCTTTAATTATTTGCATACTTCCTTTTTGATTACCTTTGCAATTAATTCAAAACTGGGAATCCAGATTTGACAAATTCCTGCCATTCCCAGGAAACCTCAAAGCTGGCAATGAGAGTCAGGGACTTCCCGCTTATATATAGGCTTTTTTCACTCTAAATCAATTCTCCTTGTTCCTGGGAAATTAAAAATCATAGGTACTTTAGCTTGAGCTGAGATAGTCGGGCCTTGGTCTTGGACAACTCTATACTTACCTA
>NW_006921757.1:3518469-3519421 GCF_000298275.1 Orycteropus afer afer | reverse complement strand
AAAAAAAAAGCCATTTTAGATTTTTTCATAGGATAAGATCCAAAACAAGACAAGGTTTTGAAAATACACCCTAGAGGACTGTAACTTAGAATTTGGCTAGCCTGATTACTCAACACCAGATTAGCTTCATGAGTTATTGCTAACCAGTGTCAGCTTACACTCACTTGATCATACCCAAAATAAAACAAATTCTTTGAAATGCACTCTAGAGGCCTACAACCTAAAATACTTTGACTGTTACCTGTGGTACTAACAGGTATGGACACCTACTTTAGCAAAGACCATTCCTTTTCCCCCATCATCACTGGCTAGACACTACTGAATCTTACACCACTGGTCTACTAGGGAGATAGGATTTAAACTGTACTCACCAGGCAGTTGTATTCCCTCTTCCTAGGGAACTCCTGACTCCATTTGCCTTGCTCATATCTACCACCATTAGGTCAGGGACTAGCAGCAACTGTTGGAAATAAAGGTATCTGTCCCTGAAAAAATGAGCATGGTGGCACTGAGAAATGAAATTGACCCCTCCAGTAGATGTCTGGATCCCTGGGACCAGGCATCAGTCAAGGTCATTACTGCAGGAGGTTCCCATCCAGTGTGTCTCCCAAGTCAATAAGGAGAACACCATGGTGAGGAGAGCAAAGGGCTTTTATTGTAGGGATGCAAACAAGGAACCCAGAGGACTCAGCTTCAGATCAGATTCCCTGAAGGTAGGGATTTCAGTGCTGATATAGGACATGGAACAATAAAGTTATGATTATTCCTGGGCTTTTCAAGAATTCATTGACTACATTACGGTCATTAACGTGGTGGGTGTTGCAGTGAGTGTGCAGTGTCATGGCCATTGAGGGCTGTGTTTTTTGGCCTGTGATGTCAAAAGTGCACTTTCAGCTGAAGGTTTTCCATATTGCACCTGCGTGGCTAAATGGCAGTGGCTCTGGTTTCTTCT
>NW_006921757.1:3507590-3514729 GCF_000298275.1 Orycteropus afer afer | reverse complement strand
AAGGTCGAGGGGCTTTCACCCAGCCCCTAGAGCCTGGCACTTTGAACTTGGACTTAAAGCCTCCAAACTGTAAGAGAATGAACTCCTGTTTGTTAAGGCCATCCTATTTGTGGTATATTTCTGTCAGACCAGCACTAGGTAACCAGAACACTCTGTAAATCTTTGTAGAAGCAGAATGCCACATCTTTCTCCTGTAGAGAAGCTAGTGGGTTCAAACCGCCAACTTTTGGTGAGCAGCCAAATGCCTTAACTACAGCTTATAAAATAAAATCTTTCTTAAAATGTACCTGTAAGGCTTAACAAGCAAACTTACACATGTTTTATATACCTTGATAAGAGGCACTTGACCATTATAGCAATCTATTTCTCTACCATTTATGACTGATTACAAGGGAAGATATTCCCAATTTCTTCTCTTAGTATATTTTGTATTTCTCTTCATTAATATGTAGGAGTTATTTTGAATTAATCACCTTGCTAATGACTCCTCAACAATACCTTCCATATCAATTAAAAATGGCATTTAAAAATATATATTTAATATTATCTATTCACCTGACTAAGGAGGTCTGGTGATGTGGTGGGTAAAGCATGTGGCTGGCTGCTAACCAGAAGGTCTGTGGTTCAAACCCTCCAGCTGCTGTGCAGCAGGAAGATGAAACAATCTACTTCCATAAAGATTTACAGCCTTGGAAACCCAATGGGGGTCTCTATTCAGAACTGACCCGATGGCAGTGGATTTGGTTTTTATAATTCATTTGATTAAGAAGCTTTGATGGGATAGTGATTAAAGCATTTGACTGCTAATCAAAAGGCATCTTCAGAGGAGCAAGATGAGGCATTCTGCTTCAGTAAAGAGTCACAGCCTTAAAAACACTATGGGACATTCTATTCTGTCCTTAATGGTCACCATGAGTTACTATTGACTCAATGGCAGTGGGTTAGGTTTGGTATTGGTATTCACTTGGTTAAGGAACCCTGGTGGCTCAGTGGTTAAGTGCTTGGCTGATAACCAGAAAGTTGGTTATTTGAACCCACCAACTGCTCCACAGGAAAAAGATGAAGTAATCTGCTTGAAAAAGATTTACAAACTTAGAAACCCTCTGGGTCATTTCTACTCTATCTTTGTGGTCATTGTTAGTTGGAATTGACTCCACAGCCATGGGTGTTTGCAATTATTCATCTGGTTCAACAGTGAAACTCCTATTATTATGTAAATAAAGAATTGAATATCATAATAATGCAGTGAATTTCTTTTGAATTTAAATTTTGAGTAAATATGGCATTTCTGAGAATCGATTTGCTCCTTTTCAAAGAAAACATCTCTTTTCATTGACAATGTAGATTTTGTTATTAATCCTATGTCTTTTTTGGCAATAAGAAAACACTGAACCAAATTTGCAGTGAATTTTAAAAAAATACATTTGACTCATATCTGCATATTGGCTTCATTCACCCAATGCTATGATGTTTTTATTTTTAAAAAAATAACTTTACTGTGTTAAGCCTATTCTAAGAAAACTGCCTCAACGTTTCTGTGGAATGAATCTGGATAAATATATATTTATACCATATCTAGACAGCTTAAAAATACAAACAGCATGACAACATAAATAACTGTGGAAATAGCAGTGAAGGCTTTTAATGGAAGGGAAATAAAATGAAGTCAGGGATGAAGCTCATGCCATAAGGTCCTGCACACTTGTTAGAATTGGCCAACAAATTTGCTCTGAACCTTCTAGCTATCACTGTCAGGGAGAAAGAGCCTCAGTTACATGATTCACAGTGCCCATAATTTAAGACAAAACTGTTGATTAGGAAAAGTCTGCACTATTCTCGTTTCTAAGTCCTGAGTGAATCTTGTCCTGTGAGTCCTTATAAAGACAATACACTGTGATGCATTGAGCACTACCATCCACCACAACCTGCAATAAATAAAGTACATTTCCCAGCAATGTTTTAATAGCACCATCTTGGTAATGCATTTCGGCAAAGGCAGTTTTATGAGATATCAGAACAACGCAATCTATATGTGTAATTTTGTGATTAATTGGCCATATCCAAGGGCATGTCTTTTTGCTTAAGGATTGGGCTATTGCTAAAGATTGAGCATCAGTGATTTCTTTTTCTCCTGATGTTCCTGGTGGTGCTCATGCTTAGCAAGCTCAGCTGCTAACTGAAGGTTGGAGGTTTGATTCCACCTAGGGGCACTTTAGAAGAAGGGCCGATTGATGGACTTCTGAAAAAGCAGCCACTGGAAACCCTGTGGAGCTCAGGTCCACCCTGACAGACGTGACATCATCAGGAGTCAGAACCCAATCGAGGCAATTGGTCTCTGGCAAATACCCATAGATCAGATAATGTGTTTCTAATTCAGATATTCCCATAGCTTTGAATGGTAAATCATAAGTGGGCAGGGTTCATTCTCTACTGAAAAAGCTGAGAAGCCAAATGAAGACTCATATCTGAACAACAGGCTGCCTTGCTTCGTGTAATCAAAAATGGATGAGCTAGACATGTAGACAGACAGGCAGATAGATAGATAGATAGATAAAAATAATTCTAGTGTTAGGAATAAGTACAATATTCTCATTAAATCCTGTTTCGGTGAGTTTACATGCACATTGCTTGGCACACCGGGGGCATATCTAACACGTATCCCTCAATATGAAACAGACCAAGTCATTTTATAATAACGCTTTATTATGACTTGAACGAAATAAGGCACTTAAATTCCTCTAAATGAAAAACGGAATTGGTAGCACTTAACTTGCAAAATACTGTAAAAACAAGCATAACGAGTGGTTCAGAGGCACTGAATATGCCGTTTTTGTAAACATTCTCTGCAGTGCATGCTTTCCACATAAAGCAAGAATGTTGTCACATTATTGTGAGATCGCTGGAGCTCTTCTGTTTAATTACTCAGCTTCTATATTGCAAGTTATATTTATTATACTTTTAAAATTGCATCTTGGGCTTTAATGTTTTTTAACCAAGGCATTGTAATAAAACTATCAAAAACAACCAATGGCCATAACAATCACATGTCGATATAAAACCATTTTAAGAAGTAGAGAGGTCTTACTGCTGTCCTGTCTGAGTAGGCCCTCATATGAATGTATATTTTGTACAGTATATTTTAAAACATTTTTTCCAACTTAAGGCTATCCTTGCTAGCAAAAAAGGAGTACTGTTGACACAGTGCTTAAGGTGCTCACTTGCTAAGCAAAAGCTAGACCCATCAGCTGCTTCCTGGGAGAAAGATGAGGCAGTCTGCTCCTGTAGGGATTTATACCCTTGCAAATTCCATGAGACAGTTCTACTCTGCCCTCTGGGGTCCTATGAGTTGGAATTGACTCGATGGTAGTGGGTTTGGCTTTTCTGGTTTTGTAGTTAACGTACGAAATAAAGTGGCATGAAAGGATGTTGTTCTGTATTCAGTAGGCAAGTGAATATAAGATACTCCTATCTTTGAATTAGGAGCTCTGGTGGCATAGTGCCTAAGGCACTTGACTGCTAACCAGAAGGCTCGCGGTTCAAACCACCAGCCACTCCTCAGAAGGAAGATGGGGCAATCTACTTCCGTACTGGTACTGCCTCGGCAACCCAAGGAGGGGTCGCTATGAGTTGGGTCTGACTCGATGGCACATAACAACAACAACCATCTTTGAACCACAAAGACATCATTAGTAACTTATCATACATGTACTTGAAGGTATTTTTGTAGGGTTGGTTTTGTGTTCATCTCACACAGAATTTCTCATGGCTAATAGAACATATTTGCAAGATCCCTAAGTTTTAAGTTATGGTCTGTGACCAATGAAATAAGAATTAAAATGGCTTTAGTTGAGATTGCATATACTAGGACTTTAGCTTGATTAGTACCATGCTCTAATCAACTGAGATAATCAGGCAGAGGGACAAAATATATAATTTAAATTTAACTCTGGGAGAAAAAAATTTCTCTTGGATCGTGCATGTAATTTCCATGAGTTCCATTATAAGAATCTATATTGACCATACTCTTAATATCCAAAGTTCAGTCATCATTTTGTTTAAATATATCCAGTGTAAAATTAATTACAAAAAAAAATTAAATATTTCCAAAGTAATCCATTATCATTGTTTCGCAGTAGGAAATTGTTATTGTAACCCTATGTATCATATAGGGGCTCTGGTGGCATAGTACCTAAGGCATTTGAATGCTAACCAGAAGGCTGGCAGTTCAAACCCACCAGCCATGCCTCAGAAGGAAGATTGGGCAATCTACTTCTGTAATAATACTGCCTTGGAAACCTAAGGAGAAGTCGCTATCAGTTGGATCCCAACTCGACATCAGTGAGGAATTTTTTTTTTTTTTTTTTTTAATGTATCATATATCAGGAGCTCTAGTAGCATAATGCCTAAGGCACTTGAGTACTAACCAGAAGGCTGGCAGTCCAAACCCACCAGACACTCCTCAGAAGGAAGGTTGAGCAATCTAGTTCTGTAGTGATACCACATCAGAAACCCAAGGAGGAGTCGTTATGAGTCGGATCCAACTCTGCAGCAGGGCATTTTTTTTTTTTTTTTTTTTTTGTTATCATATATCACTAAGTGCTATGCCATTTGTAGTATATTCCGAATGTATATTCTTTCTGGGAGTAATTCTTTGAAATTATTTTTAATACAGTGAAAGAATTTTTGTACCTTTTAACTTAGTATATAACTAAGTTTTACAGGCCTGTCTTCTAAATTGCCTCTGGATAGAATCGAACCTTCAACCTCCAGTTAGCAGCTGAGCTTGCTAAACATGAACATCACCAGGAACATCAGTTATCAAGGAAATAAAAAACATTAAAAATTGATCCTTTTGAGAGAAAAATAGAAATCAATATTTCATCCTTTTGAAATTCTCCTAGGTTTATATGTTAATAAACTCCATCTCTGAACAACTTATATCTACATCATCCATAATTAATATATTTTAATCTAGATTTAGTCCAGTATCAATGATAGGAAATCAACTAGAGAAGATGACAATTATTACTCAAAACATAAATTGATAAATATCTTTCTTTAAAGCATGAAAATCACTACTTACTTCATTGTGGTTTTCACAACTTCTGTTGCTAGGAAAGAAAGATGCTTGCTTACTGTAATTTGGTGGAGGATTACCAACCTTCTGTTGTGAAAGTCTGGAGTGATCACAGAGGGTTTGGGAAGATGGCATTGAATAGAATTTTGAGTACAAAAAAAATATTCTATTTAGTACTAAGAGAGCCTTAGGAAGGAAGAGAATTATGTCATAAACTGAACTTACTAGATATAAGTACTCTCTCAAGAGTCTATACTTTTATTAAAAAAAAAAAAAGCAGTACTTAGCTTATCTCTAAAATGAAGTGCTCTCAACTAAAGCCCACTCAATCTACTGCCAGACTAGATTTTCTAAAATATCACTTTCAGTGGACTAAGCCCTAGACGAAACCCTGCATTTTCTCCCAACTAACCATTTAAAAAATTTAAATTGTAATACAATTGTTAGTTCTCTATGGTGTGATTTAACAATACCTACTTTTCATGTTTACTTTCTAATCCATTCCAAAACATATCTTTTGTTTTTCTCAAGTGGGATTTTTCACTATGCCACTAACAAACATATTTCACTAAAGTGTGCTGCATGAATAATATCCTCCAGGAAGGGACAAAGGACCCAAGTAATGTAAGATTAACAATAAACCAAAACCCACTACCATCAAGTCAGTTTGACTCAATGACCCTACCATATTGAAGATGAATATGTAGGCCATCCTAAGTGCATGAAGATTTTTTTTTCAGGAATTTACCAAATTTATACTTCAGAGTAATCTCCTGGACTAAATGTGGGAAATTATTTCAATGAGGTAAACCAAAAAGGTGTAAATCTGTGTCATAATAGAATGATGTACGATGTATATAATTTATAGAGAAAAATATCAAAAGCAGTGTATATACTGTGACTGTGCAGTAAGAAATTTGACCTCTCATAAAAAGGGGTCTTGTCCTTGTCCTCAACTCCTAGAAGGTAGCTTCAAAACATTTAGAATTTCCTCAACTGATAGAAGTGTTTTTGTTACTTGTGGTAGGTCCCTCAGATGACATGTGTCAGTTTGTGCTAGTGAGATGACTCAGTTTGGGCCCTGCACACCTGATAGTGTTAGGGTGGGGGCTAGCCATACAAGGGAAACCAACCATATAATTAAAGTACTGAGTTGTGGGACCCATGGTATCATCCTCACCTCCAATGAAACAGCCTAGATATTGAATTCAACCAGATGGCCAGTGAATCATTCAATCAAGCCTATGTAGTGAAGCCTCAATAAAATCTCCAGGCAGTAAAGTTCAGATGAGTTTCCTGGGTTGCCAATGTTGTTGCTAGCTGTGGTAGAGTTGGCCCCTGACTCATCCAAACAGAACAAACTGATGCCTGATCCTGTGTGATCTTCAGGACTGATTATGGATCAGACCTCCGTGATCCGTAGGGTTCTCACTGGCTGGCATTCAGAAGCAGATCTCGGTCCTTTCTTCCTAGTTCAGCTTGTTCTGGAAGCTCTGCTGAAACCAGTTTAGCATCATGGAAACATGCAAGCTTCTGCTGACATGAGTGGTGGCTGCACGTGAGGTACCTTGGCTGAGAAATAAATTCAGGTCTTCCACAAGGAAGGACAAGATTCTCCCACTGAACCACCACTGGCCCCATGGGCTGATAATACTACATGTGTGTTGTCACGCATCGATGTCAAGGGGATAACAAGCCCTGATGACAAGGAAATTCTGCATGTGGAAGCCTCCCAGAATGAGTCTCTTTCCTTGGCTGATTTTAACTTGCTCCCTTTTGATATAATAAAACTCTAAGGATGAGAAAAGAACTTTCCTGTGTTTTGTGAGTTGTTTCTGCTAATTATGAAAACAGAATGGTTTTGGTGAAACCTTGAATTTGCACTTGGTGTCAGTGGTCTTGGACAGTCTTGGCAGTCTGGAAGACTATGTCTCTAACATCATTAGTTTTGCTAACTCAGGTTAATGATCTTATTTAACAAAAGAAAATATGAATATTATATATATATATATATATACATATATATGAATATTATATATATATATACACACATATATATGAA
>NW_006921757.1:3504406-3507005 GCF_000298275.1 Orycteropus afer afer | reverse complement strand
TTTGAACCGCCAGCCTTCTGGTTAGCAGTCAAGTGCCTTAGCCACTATGCTACCAGAGCTCCTTTTATTTTCATGCTTTTCTGGATTTTTAGGTAGTGTCTATCCTTAGAGTACAGATCTCCAAAATATAACTAATATATTTTATTATCATAAATCCCCAATTAATGTTTCTATTTTTCATGTAAAACTAATCCTAAGCAAGAGGTATACTTCAGGTGAGGAGGGGAGGATTTCAACAGTGCCCTTCAGGGAAGCCTGTGCTGAAATGAACACATCTACAGCAGAAGCCACAGCAGTCTCTAGCTGCTCCTAGCAGTTTCTCCATTTCTTTTCATTCCACATAGAATATTTTTAATTTTTATTAGACATCAACACTAAAAAATCAGCAGTCATAATAAAAATCCAGACCCCAGCCTTCACTTTATTTTTATTTATTTTTCATTTTGTTCACCTTAAAAACATAATTGACACCACTGTCTTGCCTCTGCACATGGCCTCAGTCACACAGAGCTGAAGAGTAGCCACCCCCTCTGTAGCGATATGTTATCTGCAGTCTGCTGGATTGGAGAGGAAAATTGGAAATGGTTGCATTTCACTGATGGTTGCAAAAGTCACAGGAAATGATTTTAGAGAAGTAGACAACCAAGATTCTAAAGGTTTTTGTTAATGTCTCACATACACACACACACACAATTATCAGTTCCTCCATAATATCACCAGAAGACATCAAATTAAGCAAGGAATTGGCATAAATTGTTTGCAGTTTTAAATTTCCCTACAACAAAAGCATGGATAACACAGTGCCAGAGGATCCAAGACGGTGAACTGGGCAGACACACTATCCACACCCTCTGCAACGAGGACTCAGAAAAGCAAGGGAAATGGCTATGCATGGCAATCCTGGATCCAAGAGCTTCAAATGAAAGGATAAAGAGGTAGATAAAATGCTCATAAAAGGAAGAGATTGAGCAAAAGCAGTGAACAAGGAGCAGTGAATGCCAATTGGCATAGGGTGTCAATTTTTAATCATGGCAAGCAGCATTCTGATAGGAGCAAGAACCAGATAAGTGGTCCCACTTGCTCAGGACTGCACCAGCACCCAAATCAGTGATTGGGCAACCAGAGAGGTGTGTCCTCCCCGCTTAGCCTGCACAACCTCCTGGTGACCAACAGTACAACTCTCCCCACCCAAACTCACCTGGCAGCCAGCCAAACCCAGCCCCCACTGCCAGTGCTATGCCGTCCCCCCTTTTTTCTTTCTTTATCTTTCTAATTGATTATTTTGTCTTCCACTCCCTTACTTTTTTTTTTCCTTTCCTCTTTTTTTTTTTTTTCCATATCTTTCCCTTGCCCTTTTTCTTTTGAATCTGATCCTGAAGAGCAGGAGCCCCTCCTCTGTTGCCAAGGTGGTTAGCAGCACCTGCTCCTGTCCCTCCTTGGCTGAAGGTTGGGACTGCAGTGGAGCAAGTATTGAGTTCCTACACAGCTGTGTTTGGTGGCTGGCACTTTCACCAATACTGTGCTGCTTTCTTTTTTTTCTTTTTTTTTCCTTCCTAGTTATTCCCTCTTCTCCACCTTGTTTCCTTCTTCTTTCTTTTCTTCTGTTTCTTCCTCTTCACCCCTTTATTTTATTTTATTTTTCTTTTTGATCTCTCCCTTTCCCGGTGGTCAGCGGCACCTATCCCCACCCCTCAATGGATGGTGGTGAGCACTCCTACAGAGTGAGCACGCTGTTCCTCCTGCAGCTGTGTTTGCCAACTCAGACTTGGACCAGCCTTTTTCTCTTTTTTTCTTTTCCTTTCTACCTATCTTTTCAGTCCTTCCTTCTTCTTCTTTTTTTTCTTTTTCTTCTACGTCCCCCAGCCTTTTTTCCTTCATTTTTTTTTTCTTTGATCTGGCTGAGAAAGTACCTCACTCCCACCACATCCATGTCCAGTAGTGCTACCCCTGACTCTCCATATTCAGCAACGTGTGCTCCCACAGAATAAGTGCCACATTTCCACTTGAGCTGTGTTTGCTTTTTTCTTTTATTTCTTTTCCCTGTCTTTTCCTCCCTCCTTTTTCTTTTCTGTCTATCTTTCCCTAGTAGTAAGGAGCCAGCAATGCTACCCAGCCACACCCACCCACACCTGCTGCCCTACCCACAGGGCATGTGCCACCATGCACTGCAGCACCATTGGGCCACTGACAGACAATGGCCAACACCCTCCCAGCCTGCCCTCACCTACTTTCCACAATCAGTGATCAGGATAACACACATACCTTGTTGCCCAGATATAGTAAAACAGAAAAAAAATCAGAGTGAAGCAAACCAAAATACAATAAACAAATTAATACACTAACAGTACAGTGTTTCAGAGACAAGAGACAACTTCATATCACACAGACACGCAAAATAAAACAGGACAAGTTGTCTTAAACAAATGAACAAAATACAGGGCCAAAATCCTTCAGAAGAAATGCTATGGGAACTACTTCATAAAGAATTCAAAAGAATAATACTTAGGCACCTTCAACAGATTTAGAGAAAGCTCAAGGAAACCACTGGGAAACCATAGAAAACACACATAAAATTTTAGAAGAATTCCAAAAAACAATA
>NW_006921757.1:3496564-3504276 GCF_000298275.1 Orycteropus afer afer | reverse complement strand
AAGGAAAAAGGAGTAGAACTGAATCAATGGAACACAGAACAAGCAATATTGAAGACAAATTTTTAAGTACTAATCAGAAAAAAAGAAAAAACAAATGAAGAAAGGCTAAGAATCATGTGAGACACCATCAGCAGGAACAACTTACATGTGATAAGAATTCCAGATAAAGAAGAGAAAAAAAAAAAAAAAAAACTGAGGAAACTGTTGAAGATTTTTGGGAAGGAAAGTTTCCCAATATCATGAAAGAGAAGATAGGTATTCAAGAAGCTCAACATACCCCCAATAAGGTAGAATTCAAAAGAAAATCACCAACACATATCACAATCCAACTTTTTAAAATCAATGACAAAGAAAGAATCCTGAAAGCAGCTCCAGAAAAATGAAAAGTTACCTACAATGGAAAACCAACAAGACTATGCTCTGATTTCTCAATAGAAGCTATACAAGCAAGAAAGAAGGTAATGGGATGCCATACATAAAACCCTGTGAGAAAAAAAATGCCCACCAATATTTATATATGCAACAAAATTGTGCCTCAAATATGATGGTGAAATTAGGACATTTCCAGATAAACATAAATTTAGGGACTTTGCAAAAACCAGAACAACCTTTTGAGAAATGCTAAGAGGAGTACTTCAGACGGAGAACCAACAATGACAGACAATAAATAGATATTAAGATACATGACAATATCACCTGGAGATCAACCAAGATACAGAAATATCATAAAATAAAATAAATATATAAGACTGAAAATAGGAAATCAACAATATCAATTTGTAAAAAAATAATACTTACAAAGCAGAAAGAGGGAATAACTGATGTAGTTACAGAACTTCCAAGTGGAGAGGAAGTCAAGATGACAGAAATATAGTATGGACTGTGTTAAACTTGGGATGATAACATTACAGGGTAAACTCAAAGAAAAATAATAAACCTCCTCACCAAAATAAAAAAAGACAAATAATCATAAAGTCTCAGTAAATATTAAAACAATAGCAGTGAAAGAAATGATCAGAAAACCCATGAACAAAATGAACTCAGCACAGAAAAATTTATTGAACAAAGAAACCATCAACACCACATACGCACACACATACAAGCATAGCAAAATGGCAGCAATAAATTCATACTTATCAATAATTACACTGAATATAAAGGGATTAAATGCACCTGTCAACAGATAGACAGTAGTAGAATGGATAAGAAAACATGATCTATCAGTATGCTGTCTACAGTAGATACACCTTAGACACAATGACAAAATAGCTAAAAATCAAAATATACGGAAAAACATATATCAAGCAAATGGCAATCAAAAAAGAGAAGTAACAATATTAATTGCTGACAAAATAGACCTTAATGTAAAAGCCAGCAAAAGAGACAAGGAGGGACATTATATAATGATTAAAGGGTCAGTCGATAAGACACACCACAAGAAATATTTCCAAGCCTAATGAAGGAGCCCTAAAATACAGAAATGAAACTTGGACAGAACTGAAAAGATAAATATACAACTCCACAGTAAAAGTAGGAGGCTTTAATATGCCACTTTTGATGAAGGACAGAACAAGTAGAAAGAAACTTAACAAAGATACAGAAATTTAAACAACACAATATACGAATTAGACCTCACAGATATATACAGAGCACTCCACCCAACATCAGCACAATATGCATTCTTTCCCAGTGCACATGAAATTTTCTCCAGAATAGACCAGATGGTAGGCCACAGAACAAGCCTCAATAAATTTAAAAACATCATAATTCTGCAAAGTATCTTCTTAGAATACAATATATAAATTTGGAAATCAACAACAGGGAAATAAAGGGTAAAAGAAAAAATACATGAAAAGTGAATGTCATCCTGTTACTGGGTAATGGAAGAAATACAAAATAAAAAAAAATTGAATCAAACAAGAATGAAAATAAGCATACCAAAATCTTTGGGACACAGCAAGAGCAGTGCTCAGAGGACAATTTATAGCAATAAATGCACACACCAAAAAAAAGAGAAAGAACCAAACTCAATACCTTAACCCAACATCTCCAACTATTAGAAAAAGAAGAGCAAAAAAAGCCTACAGTCACCAGAATATATAATAAAGATTCAAACAGAAACAGATGGAAAGCAGAAAAAACAACGGAAATAATCAACAAGACTAGAGGCTGGTTCTTTGAAAGGACTAATAATATTGACAAATCACTGGCAAATTTAATACAGAAAAAGTGGGAGACAATGCAAATAATATGTATAAGAATTGAAATAGGCTATGTCTCAACAAAACCCACTAAAATAGAAATGATAATAACAATCCTGTGAAGAACTGGGAGCTCTGGTAGCATCGTGCCTAAGGCACTTGACTGCTAACCAGAAGGCTGGTGGTTCAAACCCACCAGCCACTCGTCGGAAGGAAGATGGGGCAATCTATTTCCATAGTGATACTGCCTCGGAAACCCAAGGAGGGGTCGCTACGAGTCGGATCTGACTCCACAGCACATGACAACAACAACATGGAGAACTGTACTCCAAAAAATTTGAAGACCTAGTAAATTTCTAGAAACACACTACCCACTCAAACTAATACAATCTGAGTTAGAAAATTTAGACAGACCCATCACAAAAGAAGAAATTGAGCAGGTCATAAAAAAACAAAAACCTTCCAATGAAAAAGTCCTGGTCAGATGGCTTGATTGGCAAATTCTTCCTAACATTCAGAGAAGAGCTGACACCAGTACTACACAAATTATTCCAGAACATAGAAAAGGATGGAATACTTCCAAACTCACTTCATGAAACAAGCATAAGTCTGATGCCATAACCAGAAAAAGACGTCACCAAAAAAGAAAATTGCAGTCCAGTAGCCCTCATTAACATTGATGAAAATATTCTCAACAAAATACTAGCCAATAGAACCCAATAATATACATATATAAAAAATAAACACATCATGACCAAGTAGGATTCATATCAGGTGTGTAAGGATGGTTCAGCACTAGAAAAACAATCAATGTAATGGACTACATAAAACCACGTCAATTAAACAAAGAAAAAGAACTACATGATCGTATCAATTGAGGCAGAAAGATATTTGACAAAACACAACACCTATTCTTGTTAAAAACTGTTTGTAAAATAAGAATAAAAGGGAAATTACTCAGCATAATTAAGGGCATGTACATAAAACTGATAGCCACAATTATTCTCAATAGAGACTGAAAACAATGCTCTTGTGAATAGGAATCAGCGTCTTTGTCACCACTCCTGTTCAATGTCGTGTTGGAAGCCCTACCCAGAAGAATAAGGCAAAAAAAGAAGATAAAAGACAGTCAAAGTGACAAAGCAGTGGCGTAACTGTCTTTATTTGCAGATGATATAATACTGCACCCAGAAAATCCTAGAAACTCAAAAAGAAAGCTGCTGGAACTAATAGAAGGATTCGGAAAAGTGATAGGGTACAAGATCAACATAAAAAAATCAACTGGATTCCTCTACAATGGCAAAGAGAACTCTGAAAAGGAAATCAGGAAAACAATACAATGTACAACAGGTACCAAAAGAGAAAAAAAAAAAAAAAAAAAAAATGAGCCACTTATGAATCAATCTAATGAGAGACGCAAAAGACCTATTCAAAGAAAACGACAAAACACTACTACAAGAAACCAAACAGACCTACATAAATGAAAGAATATACCGTGCTCATAGATAAGAAGGCTTGTTGTTGTTGTTGTTAAGTGCCGTCGAGTCGTTTCCGACTCATAGCGACCCCATGCACAGCAGAACGAAACACTGCCCGATCCCGCGCCAGCCCCACAGTCCCTGCTATACTTGAGCCCATCATTGCAGCCACCGTTATCAATCCATCTCGTTGAAGGCCTCCCCCTCTTTCGTCTACCCTCCACCCTACCAAGCATGACATCCTTCTCCAGGGAATGGTACCTTCTTAAAAGAAGGCTTAGCATTGTAAAAATGACAATATCCAAAGCAATCTACAGGTACAATGCAATCCCAATCCAGATTCCATCATCATTCCCAAATATGTTAGGTACACTTGGATACTTGTCACAGGGTCAGTTTTTGAGGGGATCTAGCAGCATGGACCATTACCCATCTGCAGTTTGTCATGCTGGGATGGCTTGTATATTGCTATATTGCTGGAAGTTATGACACTGGTATTTCAAATACCAGCAGCGTCACTCATAGTGGACTAGTTTCAGGGGAACTTCCAGACTAAGATAGACAGATGTACTTCTGAAAATCAGTCTTTGAAAAATTTATGGCTCACAGAAGAAGATTGCCAAATTCATTTGCTTTGCACATTTCATCAGGAGGGCTCAATCACTGGAGAAGGACATCGGGTTTGGTTAAGTATAGGGACAGTGAGGGAATGGGAGACCCTCAGGGAGATGAATTACCACAGTAGCCCCAAAGATGGACTCCCATATGCTGGTGATGATGAGGACGATGCAGGACGAGGTAACGTTTCATTCTGTTGTGCACAGGTCACCATAAGTCAGAGCCGACTCCATTTCAGCCAATAACAACAGCAGTAGCATGATATGTATTAAACAACCTAAACTCTGTTTAAGTTGTTTGGAATTGGGAGGGAAAGGGGAAAAGGAAGCAGTTGGAGATAATGACATTGATTAAAAAAGAGAAACCAGGAGAAGCAAGTTGGGAGGGGAAGAAAAAGAAAAAAAGTTACGACTTGAACGTTCTAAATGTCAGGCTTACCTGCTATCCAATAGGAAATACCTAGTAATCAATTGTGAAACTGCCTAAAACCAGGAAATATGTATGAGTTACATATGCAGATTTGCAAGCAATCTGATGACATTTAGAGTCATTTTTTAGATGTGATTTTTCTGATGTAGTACAGTTAGTTAAGAAGATAAAGAAGAATAGTAGCACAGGGAAAAAATGAATAATGGGTAAGAGAGCAGAAACTCATCCCACAAAGACGAAAGGAAACTGCCAGCACAGAGTGAAGAAGGAAGGAGGAGAATGTGGCTGAGCTCCAGAATGGAAGTCAGAAAAGGAAGAATATTTCCATTCAGTGGCGAAGGAAGAGAAAAAATTAACACTAGGGTGAGGCACTGAATTGGAAATTAGGAAGTCGTTAGCTAACAGAAAGGGGTTAAACCAAAGAAAGAAACCCATACTTGTTGCCATTGAGGGGATGACAAGTCATTGGCAACCCACATGTTGCAGAGTAGAACTGTTCTCAGGGATTTCTTCCTTATGAAAGCAGACTGCCAGGCCTTCCTTCCACCGCACTTTGGGGTGGGATCAAATCAGCCACCTTTAGGTTAAGAGTTAAGTGCAAACTATTTGTGTCACATGGGATCCTTAGAAATAGATTAAAATCGGTGTGAGAAGAGTTAAAGATCAAAGAAGGAGTTAAAAACATCCCTCACCATATTACCATATTATGCAAAGCTTACTCTAGAAGTTATGTTTGGTAAACTGATTTAATTCCAATTATTCAGTGTTAAAACAAGTAAAGGAGGAGAAAGTAAAATTAAATAAAAAGAAAGAGGGAGGGATGGGGGGAGAGAGAGAGAGAGAGAGACAGGAAGCAAACAAGAAAATCCCAGATGCTTGTTTAAATTAATCTCTTAGTAACAGAGTTTGATTTAAATTTTCATTTTTTCTCTGTGTTCAGATCTGAGTCATTTGCAGAAAAGCATGTGTAGGCTACAGCAATTTGCTAAAGGCTCCGCTCTGGAAATCCTTTTTGGGTGTTTTAGTCGTTTTCCCACACACAGTGTGCTTTGTCTCTGAGCCCATTGTGTGAAATGTCTATTGCTCTTCAGGTCACAGAGGAGCAAATCTTTCAAAGTGACCATGCTGGCTTAGCCCATGGAGAGGAAAGGCAACATACAAAGAAGTTCAATTACTGTGAATTTAAAACAGAAAAATGTCTTTCTAAAGTCACAGTTGTGTTCAGCTAGAATGTAGCCACATCTCCAAAGTGGCATTTTCCTGTTGTAAATTTATATTCATTGGTAACCTGCTGCTCTCCTATGGGCTAAGCCAGTGCTACCAACTGCATTGCTCTACTCTGCTGTGACCGGAATAGTCATAATGACTTCCGGTGAGCTTCCTACACATGGAGCCAGATCTGCAAAGAAAAAGCCCTTCATACATGAACCCTGAAATCATAAAAGCTGCTGATGAAGACAGAAAGGAAATAAATTATCCCTATTTAGATAGAAAGAAGGAGAAAGAGAGATAATTAATGATTTTTTAAAAACTTTATTCACGGAAAAAAGTTTAGCATCTTTTGGAGTTTATTTATTAATAGTTGTGGCAGTCCAATTTTCCAGGTATTATTTAAAAACAAGAATTTTCAAAATCTTCTAATTTGCATTTTATCTGAGCTTTCACCATTTTGTGAGCAAACATCTGAACTCCTGTCTAGTATGGATATATAGACTCTGCTTCTCTCAGTGGAATTATTTAGACTGCTAAATGCTCTACAGGAAGGATTCCCTTTTGCTTTAAATTTGTCCAAAGGAAGTACAATCATGCATTGGACAAAGTCTGTTGGGACAACATCCGAATGTGTATCCTCTGTGGTCTCATAAGGTTATAATAGAGTTCAGAAATCTCAATCAGAGAACAGAATGTAGCCAATGCAACAGCTTCCCACGTGCAACACGTATATCTCATGTCCCTTGTACACGAAGCAATTGTGTTCCCAGGCGAACAATGGTACACTAGATATACAATCTATAAATCATGTGTCTTGATAGTCATTATAAACACCTATGTTACTGGTTTGTGTATGTATCATACCATATTTTCTGTCTAAAAAGTTTACTGTATGAAACTGTATGTGCTTCAACTTCTAGGCAGCAGAATCTAATCTCCAGTATAGCTGTATCTTGAGTCTTGTAGCATTATCTCTCTGTTTAATTTTTTTTTTTTAATATTACCATGAAATGCATCATGGCATACAAACACAGCAAAACCATCTCTAACAGTAGCAGCAGCAAGAACCAAAGAAGAAGTATTAATTTGGAAACAAAACAAAAGGTTATTAAACAACACGTGGTAAATCAGTGAATGCTGTTGCTCATGATTTAGGCATGTCACACTTGACGAGCCTTATGATCCTCAACACCAAAGAAAAATGCTCCAAGCTGTAGGGTCAACGTGACTGAAAGCTACAAGCTGATGGAAATGCAAGAGGAACCTATATCAGATATGAAGAAATTGTAATGAAGTGAATTGAGAACCAACCACAGAAGCAAATCCCTCTCACCGTCTGGATGATCACTGCTAAGGCACAAAGCATGTAAGTGATGCTTAAAGAAAAAGCAGGACAAGACACAATATGCTGTTCTCACAGTGTCCAAATCATCACATCCTGTTTCACAGAATGCATGGATGTTAAGTGATGCATGACTGTGCAATCAATCATTGTTTGCAAAATATGTGTTGTGAATTTGCTTACTTGCTGTGTTAGGTGCCGCGGTCCAGCCGAGGGAAGGGGAGAGCCGAAGATGAAGGACAGGGAGAGGCTCAGACTGATGATCTGAAGCAACGCTTTATTTTTTGCAGGCATAATATATCTATTCTGAGTTCAAAGGCACAGTCACAAACTTTCTCAAAACTTCTTGTTCTTTCCCACGGACACTATACCCCAAAACACAACTTGCTAATCATATCAGTTCTTATAGAAACTCCCTATTCTTAATAAACA
>NW_006921757.1:3457838-3489301 GCF_000298275.1 Orycteropus afer afer | reverse complement strand
TTACCTGATTTATTTCCCATCTCCCTGTTCAATGCTTGTGACTTACCTGGCTTCTGATAGTCCACAAGTCTGTCGGTAAAGTCTCTCGTACCTTCTGAGTGCCCCACGTTGGGCGCCAGATGCCGCGGTCCAGCCGAGGGAAGGGGAGAGCCGAAGATGAAGAACAAGAAGAGGCTCAGACTGATGATCTGAAGCAAAGCTTTATTTTTTGCAGGCATAATGTATCTATTCTGAGTTCAAAGGCACAGTCACAAACTTTCTCAAAACTTCTTGTTCTTTCCCACGGACACTATACCCCAAAACACAACTTGCTAATCATATCAGTTCTTATAGAAACTCCCTATTCTTAATAAACATTCTTGTCTGAGAACTGGGAGCATGAGAAAAATAACTTGTACTTGCACCTGCATGCTCAAGGACAAACTTATTTGCAGAGTACAGAAAACTGCTTGCACGTCTTCAGTGCTGCACAAGCAAAACAGCATAACCTTGGGACTCTAACAAAGTCCCACAGTTAGGCTGGGTTCTCTAGAGAAGCAAAACCAGTAAAGTTTATATATACATACAGAGAAAGAGAAATTTATCTTAGGAAAATGGCTCATACACTTATAGAAAACGGCAAGTCCCAAATTCTTGAATCAAACATCAAGCTGGAGGCTTATTCTGACTCATGCAGCTGCAGGGGCTGATGAGCTCAAGGTTTGCAGGCAGTATACCAGCTGTTGACTCCAAAAAATGACGCATCCAAGATCTCCAGGCCAAATGGTGGATTGTTTGTTCACAGACAATTGTAGGCAGCACAACAGGATCCCAATCCACAGAAGAATGTCTCTTTTCCCAGGATGTCCATAAATATATTGGAAGCAGGCCACACCCCTAGGTGTGTCTTTTTCAATGGATTGGCTGATCAAAACATATACATCTGATCCCATCATGGGAATAACCCACATCACAACTGATTAAACCACACAGAATTGTAGTCCAGCCAAGTTGACACACAGCTCCAACTATCACACTTGCCAAGGTTTATTTGTAACCCCAAAATCAATTACCAGGGGATTGATTCCATTTCACTAGCATTGGAGGACATTCACAAGGGCAGAATAGTGAAAAATTTCAATTGCCTAACATGCATGTTCCCAGTTAAACTGGGAACTCTCTGCCTTCTTGTCTCAGCTGTTATACTTATCAGCAACTGCGTTTTTCATAGTTAATTTAGTGTCATGCTTTTTGCATTTTTATCCATTTTGCCACTGACTCTGATGTTTAAAATGTCCCCAAGAATAGTGCTCAAATCCTTAGCTATTCTTTTTAAACACAAGAAGATTGCCATGTGCCATGGGTTCCATGTAAAGGAATCAACAATACATATGAAATAAGGTATCCTTAAGAGAAACAAATAAAACAAGGCTATATATTGATGAGTGGAAGAAAATGTAAACAGAGTCTCAAAGAAACTAATTCTCTACTTCCCCTAGGAGTAAGATTCAGTATTTGCTAATTTAGTGTGTGGTGAATTTATAGAACATGTTATTGCTATTGTTGTATGATATCATTGCGTCTATGGCCACACATCCAAAACCAAAACCAAACTCACTGCCGTCGAGTCAGATCTGACTCATAGCAATCCCTCCTTGGTTTTCCATAGTGGTATCACTGCGGCAGTAGATTGCCCAACCTAATAGAATTAATCTTTGTACCATCCTCATAATAGTAGGTATGTCTGAGTCCATTGTTGCAACCACTGTGTCAATCCATCTCATTGAGAGTCTTCTTACAGAACATAACTATCATGAATAATAAGAATCGACTGTACTTCCATTAGTAAATTACTGAAATGGAACTTCTTAAAATGTGAATAAAACTTATGCCTGTAGTGGCAAGGGAGAATTAATCATCATGCTATGTACTCTTGAAGAGAATGTCTTTTTCTAAAGGCTTGAGTATACTGAGATATATAGGCAGTCTCTGGGTTACAAACATCCCACTTATGGACAACTTGTTACTCAAAAAATTCACTGCCATAGAGTCGATTCTGATTCATAACAATGCCCCTTGGGCTTCCGAGGCATAAATCTTTACGAAAGTAAATTGCTCAGAATTCCTTCCGCAGAGTGGCTGATGGGTTTGAACTGCCAACCTTCTGGCTAGAAGTCAAATGCCTTAGGTGCTAACTAGCCACCGAGCTCCTTATATACAATTTCTACTTGCCCTCTAATGCTATGTAATTTGCCCTCATTTTGAAATGATTAAACCAACCTCTATGCTCATCAAATTCTTCATCCCAATCACCTTCCCTTGCTGCACATGCAGCTTTTAAATCACTGAAAAGACTTCCAGCCTTTTCTTGCCCTAAAGTGAGGCTAAATAAGAACCATATGCACTTGGTCTGCCTTACATACAAGTTCTTAAAAAGACACAGCAAGGAACTGATCTTGTTCCTAATCAGGGTAGTGCCTGTATTGTTCCAGTAAGATTTTTTTATTCTATTGGTTTCTGCTCTTTGCAACATTGAAGTATGGTCCCAGTATTTCATTTTTATCTTCTGTTTACCTCTTCCTTCTAGGATGGCTCAGCTAGGTTTACAGGAATTTCACCTGTATCTTAAATTGATTAATTTCCTTTTCTTACTATAGAAGCAAGTATTGTTTCCTAAGTTTGAAATTTTTCTCTTTTTCCCCCTCTTTTCACATTCTAATTGCAATCCTCTTCTAGATTTTATCTTTGGAGGGTTTCTAACAGTAAAATAGTATATATCTCACAGGAACAGACTGAAAATATAAAACTTTTTTTTTTTTTTTTTTTTTCTAGGTTGCCCAAAATCCCTGTTTTAAAAATCTTGTCTACCTTAACCACTCTAATATTGATAATTTTATATCTAAAGCAATTTACTATAAAGTGAGCATCTAACCCAGGCTTGGATCCAAACAATTATTGTCCTTTCTGACTCCTCTTTAATATATCTCATCTTTAATTTGTCATTTCTTATATTCCTGCTCATAGTCCCTTAAGGTACAATCAATACTTTTCTTTCCACCTACTGTTATGATTTCACTTTGAAGTTCACTCACAAGTCCTTAGAGTCTTCCATGATGATCTTCTCAAAACTCTAATTTCTTTGTATTTGGTTTGTCTATACAAATCTACAAGGACTATTAAATGATCTTTCTTATATTGATCCTCTATCTGCAAGTTTAAGAGGCACATCTCAATAGCTTCCTGGATTCCAGCTCCTTGGTGGGGGAGGGAATAATATCAAATAATATCAAAATGATCTTTGAGTTACAGCTACTTTTCCTCTTTCAATTGTGTTCTGCTCTCCACCACTGTGTAAGTCAGGACCACCACTGTTAATAGATGTATTATTATTATTATTATTATTATTAGGACAATCCCATGAGAATTAACAAAGGAAATATTTACAATAGTTTGAGCACAAAAATGCACCACCAGAGCCAGTGCAGGAGCCCAGGACTGTTAACGGTAGACCAAATATCACATCTAAACTGAAATGGAGGAAGGAAGGGCTGATTACCAGAAACTGAAGAGAATGGTGCTATTTACACCCCTCAGCTGAAAGAGATGACAGCAGGCAGCAGTTACCTAAACCCTGAAGAAGCCTATAGAGAGGGCTGACCTGGTAGCATAGTGCCTACAGCATTTGACTGCTAACGAGAAGGCTGGGGGTTCAAACCCACTAGCCACTCCTTGGAAGGAAGTTTGGGCAATCTACTTCTGTAGTGATACCACCTCAGAAACCCAAGGAGGGGTTGCTGTGAGTGGGTCCTACTCAATGGCACATAACAACAACAAAATACATTCTATGGGGGATGCAGCCTATATAAGGAGACATATCACGGGTGTTAAATAGCCAAAGTATGAAATACTTCAGTATCATTTAATAACCTTTCTCTTTCCTTCTGATCTCCTCCTGGGCACCTTATTCACTGAATCCAAACTAAAGCCAGAGGGCATAGGAACCCTTTTGTTTAGGTCATACATATCGTTTTCCAGGGCACAGAGCAGAGTGGAGAGAAGTGGAGAATGTTCTGGAAAGAAGAGAAGTATTTGCAATAGGCCACCTCTTTGACCCCCAGCATCCACTTTGTCTGATTCTGTGAAAATTGTGTGCCTTCGTCACAGGAGACCCGTGAATTTCCATCAAAATCTGATATAATCTTGGGGCGATGGCAAAGCTATCATACTCAAAACCTGAAATACAAGGCATTGGTCACAGCAGATATTCTCAAGTCCTTTTGCACAAAACATGTCTTCTGTTTGGAGGTGCTATTTTCATAGATGGTGAGGCTATGTGTAACGCATCACTAAGTCAATATACGATAACTTTAACCTAAACAGTAAGAAAGGGGGAGGCAAATCCATACCTTGAATATACATGTGTTCTGGCTACAATAAGTCAAATGTAATCAACTTATCACTTGGGAGCAGAATGGTCCTCACAGGGGATGGTCATATATTAGGAACTCAGCATTAGCATCTGCTATTGGCAGACCTGGTAGCATAGTGGCTAAGGCACTTGACTGCTAACCAGAAGGCTGGCGGTTCAAACCTACCAGCCACTCCTCAGAAGGAAGGTTGGGCAATCCTACTTCCGTAGTGATATTGCCTCGGAAACCCAAGGAGGGTTTGCTATGAGTCAGGGCTGACTCGACGGCACATAACAACAACAACAACAATTGGCAGACCGAAGAGGAGTAGATGCTTTTGAGTTGCAGTGTTGAAGAAGAATGCTAAGAGTACCATAGACTGCTAAAAGGATTAACAAATCTGTCCTTGAAAAAGTGCAGCCAGAATGCTCTTTGGAAGTGAAAATGGCCAGACTTGGTCTCACCTACTTTGGTCATGTTGTCAGAAGGAACCATTCCCTGGAGAAGATATCATGCTTGGTAAAGGGGAGAGTCAACAGAGAAGGGGAAGGCCCTCAACGAGATGGATTGATACAGTGGCTGCCACGATGGGCTCAGGTATAGCAGGGATCATGAGGCTGGCACAGGACCGAGCAGTGTTTCATTCTGCTGTGCGTAGAGTCATGATGAGTCGGAGACAACTCAATGGCACTTAACAACAACAACAAAATTGGCAGGTTGCATACTCAGGAAGAATAGTAGTCAGATAAGCTTTTGTGAAAGGAAGTCCACCTTATTGAGTCCATGAATAACTCCTTTGTTGCTGCTATGGCTGTTTTAAATGCAGGCAGTCCCTGGGTTATGAACAAGATCCATTCCTAAGTATGTCTTTAAGTCAAATTTGTAGGTAAATCCGAACAAGTGCATACAGTTCTTATTCCTTACTTTAATGTAAGAAAAGGTGCAACGTCTTTTCAATTATTTAAAAGCTGCACATGCAGCAAATGAAGGTGATTGTGATGAAGAGCTTGTTGCAAGTAGAGGTTGGTTCACTAGTTCAAAGTGAAGGCAAATTTAAATAACATTAAAGGCAAGTCCAGGTTGACCGTAGTGAGACATTCACAGTCCAGGCATTGTCCTTACAGGCCTATTGAGCAAACACTGGGGTGGCTAGGAAAGAAATCATCTTGTTCAGCTGATTAATGAGAGGCTGTTTTATGATGAATACCTACCCTCTTGTGGGAATGAATATCTTCACATTCTCCACCCATTTTGAAATCCCCACACCTATAACCTTTCTCCAGATCTCTTCCCCCAAATCAGCCTTTGTTATAAATTTTTACCAACAATTACCAACTTATTAGCCACTATCTATGAGACACTGTAGATATTCCACTCTAGTAATCTCTTCTTTTGACATTAGATGACCAATCAGACATACCATAGATATTGTGCTGACTAGAAAGTGTATGAAAGTATATGAGTACTGCCAAGCAGGGTTGTAGTGTGGCCATGATCCGTCTCAGTCTGGGCCAGCATACCATATAGATTTATCCATCAACTGTGCCATTGCTTTTTATCCCCCTCTGTTAGCTATCCATGAGACCAAGGTGCAGATTGAGATAGAAGCAGTGAAAAAAATAACTCTAGAGGTCTGGCTATGATTCCTTTTTTGGGGTTTACCAGATGCCCCTCTGCTTTAGCCCTTCCAGTATTTTTTGGATGTGTGGAGTTATATGGTCCAAGTAGCATGGTAACTTGTATTATAACCTTAACCTGCTACAGAAATTTGTGTTTCAATCTCATTCATAGGGGCTATCCAAAAAAAAGGAAGAGGGCAGAAGAGAAGGCTCAAATATAGTGTTGCTTCCAAAATCCAACAAGTCTTGCCAAGTACCATGCTTCCAGCGTTTGCTGGATGACATAAAGTGAAGTACATTTTATTTTGATAAGGATATCCCTAGATGTGCATACCACTGGATTCCTAGGAACTTCACCCATATAGTAGATCTTAAGTTTTTCAAGAATGTGGTTTATTTACTCACGAGATCCAACGAGCAAAGTACCATCAATGTAATGGATCAGCAAGATGTTTGAGGGATATTAAGATGATCAAAACTCCCCTGGGTAATATTATAACAAAAAGAGTAGGGTAATAAACACATACTGTGTTCTTTGCTACATAAATGAGAATTGCTTCTGATTCTCCTTACTTAGGGGCATGTAACTGAGAGCATTTGGCAGACCTGTAGCCACAAACAGGTGTCAGGGACTTTGAGAATTTTTCTCAGTAAAATATGTCAGCCAATACTGGAGCTGCAGTCAGCACTACCACCTCGTTAAATTTGTGAAAATCTAGATCAACTTCTAGATGTGCTTCCAAGCCCATTGGACTTTTGCACAAGCCAGGCAGATGGTATGAATGGGGATGGTGGGTCTCAGATTTTGGATAGTGGTTCATACTCTACATTTGTCTTAGCAATGCAGTACTGTTTCCAATGTACTATTTTAATGGAAGTCAGGGTCCAAGGCTCTTACTTCTCCCTGCCTGTCATAATGACTCTCACTTCACAAGTCAGGAAAGTAATATGAGGAATGTGTCAATTTATATCCATTTCCCATATTTATTCTGGAATCAGGAAATAATCACAGGATGGGTACACACTAAGTATCTCCTCTTAGAGATGAATATTTTTATTTCAGTCCTGGTTGGGAGCTTTGGTGTACACACTCTAAGAGGACTCCCAGTGAGTTATCCCCAACGAGTGTAATGCCCTCTGCTGATTGGGGTTAGGATCTGGGACATGCTTTTAAACCATAGAATATGGCAAAGGTGATGGGATATCACTTCCATGGCTAATTCACTTTAAAAAACAAAGGGATTTCTTGGATTTAATTGAGGTCTTTAATTAATTGCTTATGAGGTAATTAAAAAAGATAGCATTGTAAGTGGGCCTGGCCTAATCAGGTGAGATCTAAGAGATCCCAGACTTTTCCTTAGGTCAGGGGCTTGAAACAGCAAAATCTGTTTCTCAGCCATGTTCTTAGAAGAGCCCATCTGTGGTGGTTCTGTTTTTGGGTTAATTTGGCTTGGCCTGGTTGAGAGGCTGGGCAGCTGGTGGTAGTTATTCCCCATGAGGAGACTGGCAATCAACTCCAAGGTGGGTTCTACTACAAGCAGCTGAGTAGCTGCCTTTGAGTATGTGGTCTGCTTCCTGTGTATAAGGAGAAGCCTTGGGAATGGTCTCTAGCCTATGGCACACTTGGACCCTGCATGTAGCTGTGTCGTTGCTCAGCAGCCTGCTATGCTCTGCCGACCTTGGGACTTACAGTGGACTTAAGTTAATGGCCTGCCGTGTGGATTGGTAACATCGGGACTGTGCCTTTTTACTTGTCAACCTTGGGGCTTCTCAGCCTCAGCAGCCAGCAGCTGTCTGAGTGAAGAAATGCCTCTAGCTCCAGTGGGCCAGGAGCAGGAGGCAGAGCTGGACCCAAGGTTGAGGGTCTTTCACTCAGCCCCTAGAGCCTGGCACTTTGAACTTGGACTTAAAGCCTCCAAATTGTAAGAATAAACTCCTGTTTGTTAAGACCATCCCATTTGTGGTGTATTCCTGTCAGAGTGGCACTAGGGAACCAGAACACCATCTTTACAGGAGAGCTCATCTACCAATGATTATGGTTCATTATCTCTAAGCCAGGCATGAATCCTAACTTCTGCTCTTCCAATATGCCATGCTGCACCCTGTTTTAAGAATCATACAATCTGTTCCATGTGATTCAGAGCACTCTTCCTTCTACCTAGTTAATAGTCAGTAATTTATCAGTTCCTAACTTGAATATTAAGGAGCTCTGGTAGCATAGTGCCTAAGGCACTTGACTGCTAACAGAAGGCTGACGGTTCAAACCCACCAGCCACTCCTCGGAAGGAAGATGAGGCAATCTACTTTCGTAGTGATACTGCCTTGGAAACCCAAGGAGGGGTCATTATGAGTCGGGCCGACTTGACAGCACATAACAACGACAACATGAATGTTGTTTCCTCATATAAGCCTTCTTTGACCAGTTGGCTAAAATAATTCCTCCTTTGAATGCTTGTACACTACTTTATAAGTGATCACAGTAATTCCATTGTATCCAGTCCCCAGTAACTAATTGTCTTTTGGCTATCTCTGCTTGGATATTCAAGGTATCTCATACATAGAATGTCACTTCCGCTTGACTCTTCCTTATTCATTCTCTGCCTTTGCATCTGGAATTGATTCCTTATCTCCCTGAATGACATCACAGTCCACCAAGGCTTGTTGTGCTCTTTAGGGCATTTTGGAATTTTCCATCATGCCACTGGGAGGCATCTAATTCTACATGTGGACACAAAACTTTCCCAGAGAAATAAAAATTGCTGACATATTATTTAAATTAAACATATATAACTCTAAACTTATTTACTTAGCTTTATTCTTTGGGATAATTAGTTCTACATCGACACATACTAACTTAACTTACTAATTTAAAAAAAATCTACTTTCCATTGGTCTTGGTTTCAAATAAATGCTGTTTTATATATGTTTTAGTAATTTCAACAATTTTATTAAATGCTACCAAACTCTTGCAATTCTATAAAGCTGTAGTTTAAAGAAAGTAAGATTTTTTTGTCTTCTTGTAAAACCCTTTGTATCATAATACAGAGGCACTACAAAACTCATAAAAGTCATCCGAAAGGAATCTTCTGGGATCATTGAACTCCCAAGAGAATTAGAGTGTATACTCAATTCATGTCTGCCAGACAATATTCAGATTATTTGCATTTCATATGGAAAACTTTTCAAATTATCTATGGGTAATTTAGCAGTTACAATGAGAGAATTAGAGATAGAGTAAAGGGTTGGGCGATGGTCATTTGTCAGCCAGTCAGTAATGTATAACTCTCTACTACAGAGTATTAGCTTATTTTGTCCCTAATAACTTACTACATATTTTTCAGTAAGACAAACAAAATAAGCACTGCTCTGCATAATGAGATATGGTAAACTGCAAAGGAAATATTAATATTGCTCTAGCCCATCCACAAGAATTTAAGGATATCAAAATTGTACAAGTAGAACAAATGTGAGTCATAAAGAAATGACTCCTACACCAAGGAGAATTCATATGCCAATTAAGATGTAGATACTTTTAGGCACATTTGCTTTCAGCATTATGGCTTGAAGAATGAGGTTGGAGAAGACAATAACAATAATAAATGAGAGTGGTGGCTTGAGATAAATTTCTGAATTCAATCATCTGAATAAAAATGATAACTCAGGAGAGACAAAACTTTGGAGTCATGAGGATTTGCAACTTGTGCTTGTCTTCTTTCTGCAAGTACAAGTATTCTTCATCAAGCAGTGGCCAGTACAGCCATGATTCATCACATCATGTATCCTCAGAAAGAGCAAATGCTACCTTGCTCTCCAGGCAATGAACCAAGTCTGCCTTGCTGTGATTTCTTCAGGTTAAGAGGGGACTGTCAGTCTCTTTGTTTATTCTTTTCTAGTTTCCCTTGATGATTTTAATATCCATTTTTAGTTGGCAATCTTTGATGATCAGAAAATAGTTCCCAAATAATTAACAAACATAGCTTTCTTTTGGGAGCTCTGGTAGCATAGTGGATAAGACACTTGCCTGCTAACCAGATGGCTGGTGGTTCAAACCCACCAGCCACTCCTCGGAAGGAAGGTTGGGCAATCCTACTTCTGTAGTGATACTGCCTCAGAAACCCAAGGAGGGGTCGCTATGAGTCGGGGCCAACTCGACGGCACATAACAACAACAACAGCAACAAGCATTCTTTTATGATCAGAACTGCATGGAGATAGCATAATGTGATTAAGGGCCATGATGTCTGAATCTAAGTTTAGTCTTCTATGTCTATTAGAAAAACTCTTAAACAATATAAGAAGATTTAAAAAAACCTAGTCAGTGAAGTCATAAATTGGAGTTGGTTATACATATTAAATAGTTTAGGAACATATCTCCACTGAGACTATGCTATAGTGAAATGAATAGTGCCAAAGTGATAATCCAGTTAGTGTTCCAACTTCCAAGAATACATTTCTACCCACTCTTCTCAAACCAAAGAATCTGTCTTATTACTGGTACTACAGTTATTCTGATTTTGTCATGAAGTCAAGATGTTTTCGGAGAATTCATTTTAAAAAAGAAAAACATTTAAAATGTAAGTAGCTTCCCAAAAGAAAAGATTATAGCCAATACATCTGGCAGGAGGTGCATACCTGAACACACTTTCGTATGGACCCCAGAGTATCCCAAATATTGGCCACCTGTCTTTACTAGACCACAATTCCAAACAGCTGTCAATGAAACTCAGACTGCCAGGGCCCTAATAATCTAGTTTTCCCCTACTGAAAAATATTATCTTCTGAGAAGGTAGAAAATGGGGTTGTAGGGTCCCCCATCTAGAATGGCAGATACCAATGCATACCAAGAAAGGTACTTTGCCTGCTTTCCCATGGGACAATGGAAGGATTTGGAGACCTGTAATTTCTCTTGTTGGGGGGTCACCTATCTTGTACATTTCCCCAATAAAACCCATTCTTTAGTTCATATTATGTGTATTGTGGAATTTGTTCCTTGCCCTGATGTATGACAGGTAATGACAACAAAAACCCACGCTGCATAGTACATAGGTAGATGATCCGAAACCATTCCTAATACTTTCTAAGCAGATACAAACATACAAATACCTTTTTTTTTTAATATAGAAAAATCTAAGTTCAGTACATCAACTTCTCTCTATCTGTGTGTGTGTGCGTATTCCAGCTAATCAAATACTCCAGCAAACCCTTATTTTCTTTCTTTATTTTTTTATTCAAATAAAAGCCTTCCTGTGAGAAAATATGTGGGTGTTCATAAACGAGAAAGCAGAGTATAGTATTTTCTAATGTAACCAACTATGAAGGTACTCTATGTAGATACTTTAATAGATTCAGCTAGGAGGCTTCTTTAATTTTTCTGGGATGCCATTTACAAAACCAGAAATGCAATTGCCTTTCCACACTTTTTAACCTTAGCATCCTAAAAATAAATTGTTCTTTATTTGGTGATAGAAAATAAGATCTAATAATAAATTGTACAGGCATCACAGAGTGGGAAAAGAAAGATTGTCTTTTACAGTATTGACTCTATTCTATTCCTTTTTGTATATAGGGTCAGAGGTAGACTTAAATATTGCAAGTTGAAATCAACCCATGATTGTAGACATTTTTCATTTCCTGGTGCTACCTTCAGCAACAATGTCATAATCATTTTCTTTCTTTTAAAATTTTAACTACATATCTTTAACCTCAGGGAAGAAGCAAGGTTCTCACCAATCATAGCAATATTTCACCCATTTATGTATGATAATCTGCATTTCAAGCATGTGATAGAAATAACTATACAAAAATAAAACACAGGTAAACTGAAACCATCCTACAAATCTATTTCTAGTCTCCCATTTATTCCTAAAGCATATGTTCTTGGAGATTTCAGTATTAAATTCACACCCAAATTATTATCTTCATCTCTCCCAGACAGTTACTCTATACAACAATACAGGACTAGTGTAATATTATGTGAGTACAGTTATTATTTCATATAACCTATGAATGAAGGAAGGCATAAGAACCAATAACAATATGTTCATATTTTCAAAAATATTTTGGAAATCTTAATTTTTTGGTCTTCTCCAACCATCTCCTTTAGGGAGGGATTACCCTTCTGGAACAAGTACTCAAGTATGACTGCTTGATCCATATGGGGCTGGTATGGGTCTCTTTCCTTATCAGAGAGTGAGTAGTAAGGATCACATAAGCCTGAGAGTTGCTGAAGAATTCTTTCCAAACTGGCACAAAGCACTTGCCTGAGAATGACGCCACATAACTGCAAGTAGAGATGAAAAAATAAGTGAAAAATACAGTGACACCACTGGACAGCTAAGAGAGCCCATACATTTTCTCTTTTATTTCATTTCTGTTTTATTATGGTTTTTAAAGTCAGTTTGTGCTGGTTTTATGGCAATTGGAACTGAAAGACTCCTGATTAATACAAATGTCCAGTATAATTTAGTATAAATATCCTCCCTACAAATCAGAATTCCATTTTGGCCTAGCTCATTTTTTAAGGGGTAAAGAGTGTATTAGTCAGGCTGCTGGCGGTTAATAGATTTGGCAATCTCTGGTAGCATAGTGCCTAAGGCACTTGACTGCTAACCAGGAGGCTGGCGGTTCAAACCCACCAGCCACTCCTCGGAAGGAAGGTTGGGCAATCCTACTTCCGTAGTGATAACTGCCTCGGAAACCCAAGGAGGGGTCGCTATGAGTCGGGGCCGACTCGATGGCAAATAACAACAACAACAACATTGGAGAGACTATTTATAGAGGTGTTGGTAGTGTTAGGGGAAATGACAAGGCTTGGTGACCTGCCAGGAATGAGGGACAATGGAAGCCCGTCCTACCCCTAGAAGGGCAACGGGAGAGAGTACTGTTATCAGAACCTGGGGGGTGCAGGAGTACTGTTCTGCATAGGCCATGGGTGGGCTAAACCACTCCGCCAAAACCATAGACCAGCAGGAATATAGAGAAGAGAATGAATACCTCACTCTCTCCCCTCTTCCATTCTCTGCTCTTTCTGCCAGTATTTCTCATTGGTTAAGCACAAATAGATTGCAGATAGATGGGACTCCAGGTGAGGTACTCCATAGAAGCAACTCCTTAAGACATAGATCCAAAAGTAGAAGGGGACCATGGCTCTGGATAGGACAAATAATCTCCAGAATAGTAGATAACCCTTATTAAAGTACATCAAACTAACTTTTGAAACAAGTTGATTATTATGGAGCATAGGTCCCATAATACCTGGATATTTCTCTCTAAGAACAAGTATGGCAGAAAAAAGACCTATCTATTCTGTCCTTTTGTATTTAATTTCCATATTATAGGTTTTTCACAAAGTTACTCAGTGTAGTAGATGCATTCTTTATTATCTCTCCCATTCATATTTCCTTTAATTGCTATTTTCTCTGTTGTTTGAGTATAGAAAATATTTTAAAGAAGTATTCTGCGGTGTGTTAACATTGAATTCTAACATTTTTAAACTTTTTTTGTGATTTGGGTGGAATCTTATAAAGCAGATTTATTTTACATCCAATAGTTCGTATACATCTTGATTCGTGACACTGACTACAATCCTTACAGTGTAACAGCTCTCTTCCCACCTCCTCCGTGTGGTTATCCCTTTCCTGTGAAGAGATGAGTAACATGACCCTCCCACCCAGAGGTGCAGTGTACTGTATGGCCTAGAGACAACCAGCATAGAAAATGAGACTAAGAGAAATCTCAGGCTGGGGATCAGGAAAGGCAGTGCTAGAACTGCAATGTGATGTTAAAGGACCTATTTTGAGTAGGAAGATCTTGCTAAATTCTTCAACTTAATTCATGTAGACAATTGTAAATTCCCTCTCTGATTATGGCTGGAAATCTACAGCTCAAGAAACCACATCCAACCCTAAGATGTATTTTGTTTATTCTATTAAGAGTGTCAACATGCCCATTGTTTAAAGGAAGGAATAGTTGTCAACTCTACCAGTGGTGTGGTGCCTAAAACATTTGACAGCTAACTGGAAATTTAGTAGTTCAAACCTACCAGCTGCTCCATGGAAGGAAGATGGGGCAATCGACTTCCATCAACATTAACTGCCTTTGAAATCCAAAGGGGGTCATTAGGAGATGGAATTGACTCAATGGAGGTGAGATTTTTTTTTATATATATACACATTTCATAGGGCTACCACAACAAATAATGATAAACTGCATGGCTTAAAACAATAAAAATTTATAATCTCACATTTCTAGTGCTAACAGTCCAAAATCAATGTGGGCCATTCTCCCTCCAAAGTCTCTGGGGAAGAATTCTTCCCTTTCTCTTCCACCTTCCTGTAGTTGCCACCAATCATTAGCAGCATTGTTTTGTGGTAGCATAACCCCAATCTCTGCCAGCATCTCTGTGTGGGTGTCTTCTTTCTGTATCTGTGTCCCAATTTCTCTTCATCACTGGATTTAGGATTCACACTTCTCTAATATGACCTCAGCTTAAATTGATTATATACACAAAGGCCTTATTTCCAAAGAAAGTCATATTTATATTCACATTTTGGGTAGGCATGAAATTTAAAAACACTATCCAATCCAGTAAGTCAGCCCCAGGAGCAGCGGAAAGCAGGAGTTTGTGTGCATGGAGGCAGGCTGCAGTAAGCCAGCTTGGGAGCAGTAGAAGACAGGTGTTTGCATCCCAATGGCAGGCCAGATAAACAAGAAAGACAGAGGACACCAGAAAATAAGTAGAGCAGTTTGGAACAACTAAGGGAGACAAACTTGTCTTTCAGTTTGCCATACTGTGGTGGCCTGCATATTGCTATGAGGCTGGAGGCAATGTCACCAGTGTTTCAAATGTCAGTAGAGTTACCAATAGTGGACAGGTTTCAGCGGAGCTTTCAGACTAAGACAGACTCAGGAGAAGGAAGAGGCCATCCAGTTCTCAAAGAATTGGCCAGTGAAAACCTTATGGATAGCAGTGAAACACTGTCTGATATATTACTGGAAAACTGAAACATTGTATGATATAGTCCTGGAAGATGAGCCCCTCAGGTCGGAAGGCACTCAAAATATGACTGGAGAAGAGCTGCCTCCTCATAATAGAGCTGACCTTAATGATAGCTGACCTTAATGGATAGAGTACAGCTTTCACGGCCCCCATTTGCTGAAGTGGCACATCTCAAGATGAGAAAAAATAATTGCAAACATCCATTAACAATCGGAACAAGGAATGTACAAAGTATGAATCTAGGAAAATTGGAAGTTGTCAAAAATGAAATGGAATCCATAAAAATCTATATCCTAGGAATTAGTGTGCTGAAATGGACTTGTTTTGGCCATTTTGAGTCAGACAATCATATGATCTACTATGCCAAGAATGACAAATTGCAGAAGAATGACATGGCATTTGTCATCGCAAAGACTGTATCAAGATTTTTCCTGAAGTATAGTACTGTCAGTGAGAAGATACTATCCATATACCTATGAAGAAGACCAGTTAATACTACTATTATTCAAATTTACATCCAACTACCAAAGCCAAAGATGAGGAAATTGAAGATTTTTACCAACTTCTGCAGTCTGAAATTGAAATTGACAGAACATGCATATGTGTTAATTCTCACTGGTGATTGGGATTCAAAAGTTGGAAACAAAGAAGAATCATCAGTAGTTGCAAAATTTGGCCTTGGTGACAGAAATGACACTAGAGATTGCATGATAGAATTTTGCAAGACCAATGAATGACTTATTCATTGCAAATACCTTTTTTCAGCAAAACAAATGGCAGCTATTCATGTGGACATTGCCAAATGGAGTACACAGGAATCAGACTATGCCTGTGGCAAGAGGCTCAAAGATGGAGAAGCTCAATATCTTCAGCTAAAACAAGTCCAGGAGCTCCTGGACCATCAACTGCTCATATGCAAGTTCAAGTTGAAGCTGAAGACAATGAAAATAACTCCACGAGAGCCAAAATATGACCTTGAATATATCCCTCCTGAATTTAGAGACCATCTAAAGAATAGATTTAATACATTGAACACCAGTGACCAAAAACCAGAGGAATTGTGGGATGACATCAAGAACATCATGCATGAAGAAAGCAAAAGGTCATTAAAAAGACAGGAAAGAAAGAAAAGACCAAAATGGGTATCAGACTCTGAAACTTGCCCTGGAATGGAGAGCAGCTAAAGCAAATGGAAGAATCAAGAAGATAAAAGAGCCGAATAGAAAATTTCAAAGAGCAGCTTGAGAAGACAATGTCTATAATGATAAAGAAATGTGCAAAGACCTGGAGTTAGAAAACCAAAAGAGAAGAACATGATCAGCATTTCTAAAGCTGAAAAAACTGTGAAAATATTTAAGCCTCAAATTGCAATATTGAAAGATTCCATGAGAAATATATTGAATGGTGCAGGAAACATCAAAAGAAGATGGATGAGATATACATAGTCACCATAGCAAAAAGAATTGGTAGATGATCATCCATTTCAGGAGGCGGCATATGATCAAGAAACAAGGGTATTGAAGGAAGAAACTGCACTGGAGGAATTGGCAAAAAGCAAAGCTCCAGGAATTGATGGAACACTCACTGAGATGTTTCATCAAATGTGTGCCATACTGGAGGCACTCACTTGGCTCTGCCAAGACATTTGGAAGACAGCTACCTGGCCAACTGACTGGAAGAGATCCGTATTTGTACCCAGTCAAAAGAAAAGTGATCCCATAGAAGGTGAAAATTATTGAACAATATCATTGATATCACACACAAGTAAAATCTTACTGAAGATAATTCAAAAATGGTTGTAGCAGTATATTGACAGAGAATTTCAAGAAATGCAAGCTGGATTCAGAAGGGGATGTGGAGTGAGGGATATCATAGCTGATGTCAGATGGATCTTGGCTCAAAGCAAAGAACATCACTAAGATACTTACTTATATTTTATTGACTATGCAAAGCATTTGATTGTATGGATCATAACAAAATACGGATAACATTGAGAAAAATGGAAATTCCACAACACTTAATTATGCTCATGCAGAACCTGTACATAGACCAAGAGGCTGTTGTTTTAACAGAACAAGAGGATACTCCATGGTTTAAAATCAGGAAGGGAGTATGTCAGGGTTGTATCCTTTCATCATACTTATTCAATCTGTATGCTGATTAAATAATCTGAGAAACTGGATTATATGAAGAAGAACATGGCATCATGAGCTGAAGTAGGCTCATTAACAACCTGATATATGTAGATGACACAATTTTCCTTGCTGAAGGTGAGGAAGACTTGAAGCACTTACTGAAGAATATTAAAGACTATAATCTGCAGTATGGATTATACCTCAATATGAAGAAAACAAAAATCCTTACAACTGGACCAATAGGCAGCATCATGATGAATGGAGAAAAGATGGAAGTTGTCAAAGACTCCGTATTACTTGGTTCTACAATCAAGGTCAATGGAAGCAGCAGTCAAGACATCAAAAGACATATTGCATTGGGCAAATCTGTTGCAAAAGATCTCTTTCAACATTGAAAAGTAAAGATATCTCCTTGAAGACTAAGATGTGCCTGACCCATGCCATGGTATTTTCAATCACCTCATATGCATGTGAGAGCTGGCCAATGAATAAGGAAGACTGAAGAAGAGTTAATGCTTTGGAGTTGTGGAGTTGGCAAAGAATGCTGAAAGTACCATGGACTGCTAAAAGAACTAATAAATCTGTCCTGGAAGAAGTGTCCCTGGAATGCTCCTTGGAAGCAAGAATGACCAGACTTCATCTCATCTACTTTGGTCATGTCAGAGGGGACAATTCTCTGGAGGAGGATGTCATGCTTGGTAAAGTGGAGAGTCGATGAAAGAGGGAAAGGCCCTCAACAAGATCAATTGGCACAGGGACTTCTGGTAAGATAGTGGAATAAACAGACAAGCTACACAGACCCTCTTCAAAAAAGAAAAGAGAGACCAATTGACAGAGATACAGAAGATAATCCTGGAGCCCTGAGCTTTGAAAGGAAGCATACAGAAGTAGATTAGGCACCTACTAGTGGAAAGGTTGGCAGTTCAAACCCACCAGCCACTCCTCAGAAAGAACGTTGGGCAATTTACTTCCATAGTGATATTGCCTCAGAAACTCGATGTCATTGAGTTACTGGAAGAACCTGAATGAACACAGAGATGGACAAAGCTGCAGACTGTCAGCTACTCTGATGGCACCAATAGCCTAACTATTTCCAGGTGGTGTTGGGACCTGAGAATTGACCTAAAGATCAGCCCTGGTCACCAAGGGTTGAAGGCACTGGTGGCCAGTGACTAGGAAGGGAAACAGCAAAGAGGGAATCTGTGGAATTTCAGCTGTCGGGAGGGTGCAGCCATTGTGAATGTTTACAAGCGGGGGGGCCACTTTGGATATTTAAAGTGACAGCATTCTCATTTGGATTCCAGGGACCTAAGAATAGGCTTTGCTTGCCAAGGATGGCAGGGACAATCAGAGGCTGACAAAAGGAAGGGAGACAGGTGGTACATAAGTGCTGCCAACTAGCAAATAGAGGAGCACAGTACCCTGCTTAGTTAGATAACTTCCGAACAAAACAAAGAAAATGAACATCTTGGACAAATCACTCCAACATACAATCACCAATTAAATATAAACACAAAAACATCACAATGTCTCAGGGACAACAGCCATCACAGTCCACACAAAGAAGCAAGATAGAACAGGAGAAACAAGGGACCAGGATACAGACCCAGAACACATACCCAAGGAAGATGCAGCATTGGAACTCCCTGATAAGAAATTCAAAAGAATTATATTTAGGTACCTTCAATAAACTGAGAGACAGATCAAGGAAAACACTGACAAAATTGAGGAAAACACAGAGAAAACACTAGAACAATTTTGAAAGATAATACAAGAACAGATGGACAAAATAAATGAAAAAATAGAAATGATATAAAATCTACAGATAGAAATCCAGAGGATCAATACTAAATTTTCAGAAATAGGTAACACATGGAATGTGCAAAGGAGTACAATTGAATCAATGGCAGACAGAATAGTAAGATTGAAGACAAATACAAAAAGGTTCATGTGGAGTACCATCAAAAGACCTATCTGTAATTGGCATTCCAGTACAGGAAGAGACAAATAAAACCACAGAGAAAGTTGCCAAAGATTTGTTGGAAGAGAATTTCCCTTGTATGATGAAAAATGAGAATATATCCATTAAAGAAATCCAACGAACCCCAAACAAGAGAGACCCCAGAAGAAAATCACTAAGACATATCCTCAAACTCACCAAAATAAAAACTGGATTGACAGAGTGGCTGCAGCAGTGGGCTCAGATATAGTGGGATTGGGAAGCTGGCACAGGACCGGGCAGTGTTTCATACTGTTGTGCATGAGGTCACTATGAGTCAGAGACGACCTGATGGCACATAACAACTAACAACAACAATTCCGTCCAGTACACAAACATTTAAAAACCAGAGACTTGTGCATGCAAATCTGACTTTCCCACTTCTCTTTCACAAAGTGACTGTCTATTAAATACTCGAATGGAGTCCAGTTAATGCTTTTCATTTTAAAAAGTGTGTTCTACAGTTCATCAGCCTCCTCACTGTGCTATTCAGCATCTAAATTGTCCAGTGCCATTTATCATAATATGTGTAATGCTTTTCTTAATATAGAGTAAAGAGCAAAGTTCAAATGTATGTTTTGTATTCTTGTTTATTAAAAGGGGTAAAATAAAAGCCAAACCAAGTAAGAGGGCTATGGATTTTAAGAAAATGAGAAAAAAGCATATTTCTTTGAGAAAATAAAAGTAACTGATTATCAGTAAAAAATGTCTTTATCAACAATGTGAATTAAAATGTCTTTGTGAAGTAAACTTCTCTGCTCATAAGTGTTCCCTTGTCAGACCTGCATCAGCAATGATATTGCTCCTTCAATCCTGTCCGTGAAATCCATGGGTAGCACAAATGCTTGACACACTCTGTTGCTAAGCAAATGGTTAGTGGTTCCAGTCTACCAAAAGGTGCCTTGGAAGAAAGGCATGGTATCTACTTCCAAAACAATCAGCCATTGAAAATTCTATGGAGCACAGTTCGACTCTGAAACACATGGGGTGACCATGAGCCAGAGTTAACTTAATGGCAATTGGTTATTGTATCCATGTGCATGTCTAATTTATAAGGAATGTACTTTCCTTTTCTCTCTCCTATTTTTCCTGTACTTCTATCCCCTTGCCACATAACATACACATAAACACATACACGCAAATGTTCACATTCACAATACCCATTTTTTGGACTCAAGTCAGTCCTGCTTTATCTTCTAAGGTTCTTGTATATATTTAAATTTTAAAATTGTCAAAATCCCTAAAATGTGTAAATAATTATCCTCATTGTTTTTAAGTAAAAAGCACCAGAAAGACTGAGAACATAATCTGAAATTGTGTAGTTTGTAAGTAATATTCTAATTTAAGAATAAAATTCATTGCTTTGCAGCTCCTATGCTACCTTTCACTGTGAAAGTCATCTAAGCTGTAAATATTGTAATATTTAAAAAAAATGACAGAACTAACAGGATAGCAATTATGAGTGAGAGAATGAGGCGAAGATGATATCAATAACTAACTTGCTAGAAATGTTCCTTACTATCAGAATATTCACTCTTGATCTTTGGAATCTTCACTAAAGCATACCCAATTGTGGCATTACAGAATTGTCAAATTATTATAATTATCAAAGAGATCTACAATAAGATAAATGCACTCTTTAGAGCACTGACCTTAATATAGTCTTTGCCTTAGCTACCTCCTGCTGCCTTAACACAAATACTACGAGTGGGCTTATAGAACCCAAATTTTCTCACAGATCAGGAAGCTGGAACTCCAAATCCAGGCTGTGGTCCGAGGGGAAGGTCCTTCCTTACCTCTTTCAGCATCTAGTAGCTGCCAACCATCCTTGTAGTTGAACATGTTCATCATCTGAGTTTCTCAGCTCCCTGTGCGCCTCTGTATCTGTTCCACTCTGTTTATAGCTCAGCCTACCCTACTCCTAATTAACATGGCAGATAAACCCTATTTCCACCCAGGATCATATTGATAGGTATGTTGTTTGTTATTAGTTGTCATCTAGCCAATTTCCACTCCTAGTGACCCCATGTGACAGAGGAGAAATGCCCATGGGGTTTTCTAGGCTGCAATCTTTATGGGCACAGATTGCCAGGTCTTTCTTCTGTGGAGTCACTGGGTGAGTTCAAACTGTCATCCTATCACTTAGTAATAGAATGATGAACCATTGTGCCACAGGGACTATTTATAGGTGTAGGGGTCAGGATTTCAAGACATATTTTTGAGAAATAAAATTTAGTCCATGCTAGTCTTACATCAAAGTGATCATTCTGAGATTTAGAAGGCATAGAAGATAATGTTGTGTATGATACAACACTATGTTTGAAGGCTTTGTTCACTTCCTTTAGCTCCTGCTGTGTCAAACCACTATGTCAAACTCGATTTAAAGACTCCAAATAATCCAATGGTGAAAGAGGTAATTACAAGATATTGAGCATTATTTATGTAAGACATATCTACAATATTCTCTTTATATATAGTGTGGCTTTCATTTCTATTCCAACACTACATTATGGAACAGATGGGGATGATGTTTCGGAGGGAGATATTTTCCCTTATTGAATATATTTAATCACCTTTTCATGAAAGGTATTATCATTGTTGTTGGGTGCCCTTGAGTTGACTTCTACTCATAGCAACCCTACGGACAACAGAACGAAACATTGCCTAGTCCTGCTCCATCCTCACAATTGTGCCATACTTGAACCTATCTTCACAGCCACTGTATCAATCCATCTTGTTGAGGGTCTTTCCTTTTTTCACTGACCCTCTCTTTTACCATGCATGATATACTTCTCCTGGAACTAGTCCATCCTAATAACATGACAAAAGTACAAGAGATGAATGAAGTCTGGCTATTCTCACTTCTAAATCCAGGTATATTTCTTACAAGATAGATTTTTTTCATTCTTGGGCAGTGCTCTGGTGGTGTAGTGCCTAAGGGATTTGACTGCTAACCTGAAGGCTGGCGGTTCAAACCCACCAGCCATTCCTTGGAAGGAAGATTGGGCAATCTACTTCTGTAGTGACACCACATTGGAAACCCAAGGGGGGGTTGCTATAAGTCAGGTCTGACTCGATGGCAGTGAGAGAGAGAGTTTCTGGTGGTCCATGGTATGTTCAATATTCTTTGTCAACACTACAATACAAATGCCTCAATTCTTCAGTCTTCTTTAATCATTATCTAGCTTTCACATACATTTGAAGCTATGGAAAAGACAATGGCTTAGGTCAGGCCCACCTTAATCTCCAAAGTGACAGCTTTGCTTCCTAACACTTTAAAGAAGTCCTTTGCAACAGATTTGCCCAATGCAGTACCTCATTTGGTTTCTTGACTGCTGTTTCCATGGGTGTTTATTGTGGATCCAAACTCTGGTAGCCTAGTGGTTAAAGCATTTGACTACTAACCAAAAGGTCAGAAGTTCAAACCCACCTGCTGCTCCATGCTTCTGTAAAGATTTCAAGTGCTGGAATCCTGTGAGGCAGTTCTACTCTATCCTATAGGGCCATTATGAGTAGGAATGGATTAGATGGCAGTGGGTTTGGGTTTTTCACGTTTTGACAACTTCAATCATTTCTCCATTTATCATGATGTTGTTTATTGGTCCAGTTGTGAGTTCATTTGTTTTCTTTATGTTGAGATGTAATCTGTACTGAAGGCTGTAATCTCTTATCAGTAAGTGCTTCAAGTCTTTTTCGATTTCAACAAGTAAGGTTGTGTCATCTGTATATTGCAGGTTCTTAATGAGTCATCCTCCTACCCTGGTGTTGTGCTCTTTTTCATGTAGTTCAGCTTTGCAAATTATTTGCTCAGTATAGAGACTGAATAAGTATGATGAAAGGATACAGCACTGATGCACACCTTTCCTGATTTAAAACTATGGAGTATCCCCTTGTTCCGTTTGAATGACTGCCTCTTGATCTGTGTACAATTTCCTCATGAGAACAATTGAAACCAAACCCAACTCAATACCATCAAATCAATTCCAACTCATAGTGACACCCATTGGGTTTCTTAGGTTGTAAATCTTCACAGAAGTAGGTAGTTCCATCTTCCCACAGGGAAGCTGGTGGGTTTGAACTCCCGACCTTCTGGTTAGCAACAAATGTCTTACCCACTATTCCACTAGTGCATTAAATGTTCTGGAATTCCCAATCTTTACAATGTTATCCATAATTTATTATGATTCACAACATCAAATGCCTTTGCACAATCAATAAAACACAGGAAAAGATCTTTCTGGTATTCTTTGTTTCAGCCAAGATCAATCTAACATCAGCAATGATTTCCCTCTTTCCACACTCTCTTCTGAATATGGCTTGAATTTCTGGCAGTTCCCTGTCAATATGTATACTGCTGCAATGAATTTTTAATTATTTTCAGTATAATTTTACTTGTATGTGATAGTAATGATATTCTTTTATAATTTCTCCATTATGTTTGATCACCTTTCTTTAGAGTGGGCACAAATATGGATGTGTTCCAGTTGGTTGGTCAGGAAGCTGTCTTCCAAATTTCTTGTCATAAACAAGTGAGCATTCTCATCAGTTTATTGAAATACCTGAAAGAGTAGTCCATCAGTTCCTGAAACCTTTTTTTGCCAATCCCTTCAGTGCATCTTAACCTTCTTCTTTCAATACCATTGGTTCTTAATCATATTCTACATTCTGAAATGGTTGAACATCAACCAATTCTTTTTGCTATAGTGACTTTATGTATTCCTTCCATCTTCTTTTGATGCTTTCTGCATCATTCAATATTTTGCCCATAGAATCCTTCAACATTGCAATTCATGGCTAGAATTTTTTCTTCAGTTCTTTCAGCTTGAGAAACACTGAGCATGTTCTTCCTTTTTGATTTTTTAACTCCAGGTCTTTGCACATTTCATTATAATACTTTACTTTGTCTTCTCAAGCCTCCCTTTGAAATTTGCTGTTCAAGTATTTTACTTCATCATTTCATGTATTCAATTTAGCTACTTGCCATTCAAGAGGGTTTCCAAGACTCTCCTGACATTCATTTTGGTATTTCTTCCTTTGCTTTCTTTTTAATGATCTTTTGCTTTCTTCATGTATGATATTCTTGATGTCATTCCACAACTCATCTGGTTTTTGGTCATTGGTGTTCAATGTGTCAAATCTATTCTTCATATGTTCTCTAAATACAGGTGGGATATGTACTAAAGCTGTATTTTGGCTCTTGTGGACTTATTTTAATTTTCTTCCTCTTCAGTTTAAATTTGCCTATTAGCAACTGATGCTTTATTCCATAGTCACGCCCTGGCCTTGTTTTGTCTGATGCTATTGAGCTTCTGCATTATCTCTTTCCACCAATGTAGTCAATTTGATTCTCATCTATTCCATCTGGTGAAGTCCACGTGTATAGTCACTGTTTATGTTGTTGAAAAAGGAACCTGCAATGAATAAGTCATGGGTCTTAAAAATTTTATCATACACTCTCTGGTATTATTTCTATCACCAAGGTCATATTTCCCGAATACTAATACTTCTTTGTTTTCAAATTTCACATTCCAATCACCAGTAATTATCAATGCATATTGATTGAATGTTTGATCAATTTCAGACTGCAGAGGTTGGTAAAAATTTTCAATTTTGTCATATTTGGCTTTAGTGGTTGGTATGTAAATTTAAATAAGAGTAGTATTAACTGGTCTTCTTCAATTCTATAGATATTATCCTATTACTCACAGTATTGTACTTCAGGATTGATTTTGAAATGTTCTTTTTGACAATGAATACAATGCCATTCCTCTTCAATTTGTCATTTTCAGTATAGTCATATTCAAAATGACCAATACCAGTCCACTTCAGCTCACTAAAGCCTAGGATATAGATCTTTATGTGCTCCATTTTATTTTTTTATAACTTCCAATTTTCCTAGATTCATACCTCATACATTCCACATTCCAATTACTAATGGGTATTTGTAGCTGTTTCTTTGCATTTTGAATAGTTACACATCAGCAAAGGAAGATCCCAAAAGCTTTACTGCATCCATGTCATTAAGTCACTTCTACCTTGAGGAGGCAACTGTTTCCTAGTTTGAGTGCCTTCCAAACTGAGGGGTTCGTCTTCCAGCAATATATCAGACAATGTTTCCCAGTTATTCATAAGGTTTTCAGTGGCTAAATTTTTTCAGAAGTGGATTGCCTCTTCTTTCCTTGTTTCTCTTACTCTGGAAGCACCACTGAAACCTGTCCATCTGGGTGACCCTGCTGGTATTTGAAATACTAATGGCATAGGTTCCAGCATTACAGCAATATGCAAGCCACCACAGTATGACAAATTGACAGATGAGTGATGGAGGCATTAGTAGTATTCATAAATAGCTGGTTCTGTTTCACTGCTTAGACTCGTGGAAGTTTATATTCCTTTACTCCAGTACAGTAAGGTGGGACCATGTGACTAGCTCTAGTTTAGATTAGCTGTTACATTAAAACTGATGTATGCCTTTCCCAGGAAGAAGGATTTGAAAGCAGTCAAGAGAAACAATATGGAAGGTCTCTGAGTGTCTATGTGTAGCAAAGGTCCCTTGCAACCCAAGGTAGACTACTTGCATCAGTACAATTAACACCTTTCTTCTGTTCAGCTCCTGAGATTTAGAATTATTTGTTACTGTAGTATAGTCTATCTTACATCACTAATGCAGTATTGAATATATATAACATATTATTGGTAACATTTATTAGTAATAAAGAAAAATAGCATCTTGTTTCAGAAAAGACATTAATAGTGACATTGACACATACATAAGAAATTAATTTCTCAGGCTGTGCCTGTGCAAAAGTTACAATAGAAAATAAGTCAAACTATTAGTCCATTGAGATGTTTTACATGATGTAAGCAAAACATTTCAATTAATTATGTATTTCATGAATAAATATAATAGGTAAATTTGTGGAGGTATGAATTTTCATTCTTCCTCTAATATTTTAACAGATACATGATGGAAGTATGGAAAGGAATTTAATATGAGGATATTGAAAGTTCCCACTGCATGCAGAGCTATGATAATATAGTTATTATTTCCTCCTGAAGCAGCTTTAGGAGACATATTTGATCTTAGCATGTAATGAACTCTTTGCCAATAATGAACATAAAAGGTTGTAACATTTTGTTATTAGAAAACATACATAGTTGTTGTTAGGTGTTGTTGAGTCATCTCCAACTCATAGTAACGCTGTGCACAGCAAAATGAAACACTGCCTGGTCCTGTGCCAGCACCATGGTCCCTGCTATACCTGAGCCAATCACTGCAGCCACTGTGTCAGTCCATCTCATTCAGGGCTTCCCCTTTTTCATTGACCCTCCACTTTACCAAGCATGGTATCATTCTCCAGGAAATGGTCCCTTCGTACAACATGACCAAAGTAGGTGAGACAAAGTCTGACCATTCTCGTTCCCAAGGAGCATTCTGGCTCCAGTTCTTTTGGCAGTCCATCGTACTTGAAGCATTTTTCACCAACACCACAACTCAAAAGCATTGACTCTCCTTTGGTCTTCCTTATTCATTGTCTAGCTCTCACATGCATAGGAGGCAACTGAAAATATCATGGCTTGTGTCAGGCACACTTTAGTTTTCAAGGATATATCTCTGCTCTTCAGCACTTGAAAGAAGTCTTTTGCAGCTGATTTGCACAATATTGTACATCTGATATCTTGACTGATGCTTCCATGGGTGTTGACTGTAGAATCAAGTAATATGAAGTCTTTGACAACTTCATTCTTATTTCCATTTATCATGATACTGGTTATTGGTCCAGTTGTGAGGATTTTTGTTTACTTTATATTGAGGTATAATCCATAGTGCTGACTGTAGTCTTTAATCTTCATCAGTAAGTGCTTCAATTATCCTTGCTTTCAGCAAGCAAAATTGTATTGTCTGCATAACACAGGTTGTTAATGAGTCTTCCTCTAATCTTGACACCATATTCTTCTTCACATAATCCAGCTTCTTGGATTATTTGTTCAGCATACAGATAGAATAAGTATGGTGAAAGGATACAACCCTGATACACTCCCTTCTTCATTTTAAACCATGCAGTGTCCCCTTGTGCTGTTTGAACAACAGCCTCCTATGTAGAGGCTCCTCTTGAGCACAACCAGGTGTTCTGGAATTCCCATTCCTCTCAATGTTATCCACAATTTTTTATGATCCACACAACCAAATGCTTTGACATAATCAATAAAATACAAGTAAACATTTTTCTGGTATTCTTTGCTTTGAGCCAAGATACATCTGACATCAGCAATGATATCCCTTTTTCCACATCCTCTTCTGAATCCAGCTTACATCTCTGGAAGTTCTCTGTCAATAGACAGCCATAGCCATTTTTGAATTATCTTCAGTAAGACTTCACTTGCATGCAATATTAATGATCTTGTTTCATAATTTCCACATCCTGTGGAATCGCCTTTCTTTAGAATGGGTACAAAAATGGATCTCTTCCAGTCAGTTGGCCAGGTAGTTGTCTTCCAAATCTCTTGGCATAGCCTAGTGAGTACCTCTAGTGAGGCATCTGTTTGTTGAAATATCTCAATGGGTCTTTCATCAATTTCTGGTGCCTTGTTTTTCACCACTCCATCAGTGCTGCTTTGACTTCTTCCTTCAATACCATTGGTTCTCAATCATATACCACCTCCTGAAATGGAAGAACATGAACCAATTCTTTGTGGTACAGTGATTCTGTGTATTCCTTCCATCTTCTTTTCGTGCTTTCTGCATCATTCAATAAATTGCCCATAGAATCTTTCAATATTGAGATTTGAGACTTAGATTTTTTTCTTGTTGTTTCAGCTTGAGAAATGCTGAACATGTTCTTCTCTTTTGGTTTTTCAACTCCATGTCTTTGCACATTTCATTATAATTAGTGACTTTGTTTTCTTGAGCTGCTCTTTGATATTTTCTGTTCAACTCTTGTATCTTGTCATTTCTTCGATTTGCTTTACCTACTTTTCATTCAAGGGCAAGTTTCTTATGTCAGAGTCCCTTCTGACATGGATTTTGGTCTTTTCTTCCTTTCTTGCCTTTTCAATGACCTTTCGCTTTCTTCATGGATGATGTTCTTGATGTTATCCCACAATTCATCTGGTTTTCAGTCATCGGTGTTCAATGCCACAAATCTATTCTTTAGATGGTCTCTAAATTCAGGAGGGATACATTCAAGGTCATTTTTTGGCTCTCGTGGACTTGTATTAATTGTTTTCAGCTTCAATTTAAACTTTCATATGAGCAGTTGATGGTTTTTTTCCACAATCAGCTCCTGGCCGTGTTTTGGCTGATGATATTGAGTTTTTCCATTGCCTCTTGCCACAGATGTAGTCAATCTGATTCCTGTGTACTCCATCTGGTGAATTCCACTTGTATAGACACCATTTGTTTTGCTGAAAAAAGGTATTTGCAATGAATAAGTTGTTTGTCTTGCAAATTTCTATCATGCAATCTCCAGCATTATTTCTGTCACTAAGGCCAAATTTTCCAACTACTGGTCATTGTTCTTTGTTTCCAACTTTTGGATTCCAATTACTAGTGATAATCAGCACATCTTGATTACATGTTCGGTCAATTTCGGACAGCAGAAATTGGTAAAAATCTTCAGTTTCCTCTTCTTTGGCTTTGGTGGTTGGTGCATAAATTTGAATAATAGTGGTATTAACTGGCCTTCCTTGTAAGTATATGGATATCATCTTATTCACTGACAGCATTGTACTTCAGGATAGATCTTGAAATATTCTTTGTGATGACGAACACCACGCTATTCCTCTTCATTTTGTCATTCCCAGAATAGTAGATTATATGGTTGTCTGATTTAAAATGGCCAGAACGAATCCAATTCAGCTCACTAATGCCTAAGATATCGATCTTTATGCATTTAATTTTTATTTTTGACAGTTTCCAATTTTCTTAGATTCATACTTCGTACATTCCATGTTTCAATTATTAATGGATGTTAGCAGCTGTTTCTTCTCATCTTGAGCTGTGCCACATCAGCAAATGGAAGCCCTGAAAGCTCAATTTTATCCATATCATTAAGGTTGGCTCTACTCTGATGGGGCAGCTCTTTCCCAGTGGTAGTTTGAGTGCCCCCTGAACTGATGTGTCATCTTCTGCCACTGTATAGGACAATGTTTCAGGGATATTCATAAAGTTGTCCTGTTATATATCAGACAGTGTTTCACTACTATTCATGAGGTTTTCACTGGCCAATTCTTTGAGAAGTGGATGGCTTCTTCCTTCTGAGTCTGTCTCAGTCTGAAAGCTCCACGGAAACCCGTCCACCATTGGCAACACTGTTGGTACAGCCTCCAGCCTCACAGCAATGTGCATGTCACCACAGTATGAAAAACTAACAGACAAATTCATCTCCCTTAGCTGTTCCAACCATTCCACTCATTCCCTGGACTTCTCCTTACCTATTCCAGCCATTTACCAGTGCCTTCTTCCTGCCTGGGGGTTCTCCCCTCCTTACCTGTTCCAGCCATGGGCCCTGGCTCCTGCTTCCTGCCTGGGGACTCTCCCCTCCTAGTATAGTTTTACTATATATTTTCATTTATAGAAATTCTTCTTGAAAGATCCAAAATTTCTGACCAAGATAAACATTTTACATTCAATTAGAGCTTTGTCAATTATTTTTAAATTCTTAGTTAGAATGTGTTTCCAACATTTTTCAATGTTATTCATCAAAATGTGAATTCTTCATATAGACAAAAACATTTTTCTCTGTGCTTCATTCCATTAGTGGTAATAGAAGGCAAAATCCCTTTATAACTCATATTAAGATTTATTGAATAGACCCACATTTAAGTAAAATGTTAATATGTATAAAACTGTTTAAAAATAAGAGGAAATAAAATAATGATCTAAAAAAAGGAATCCATAATAGTAAAATATTAACCTAAAATACAAATGTCCTAGACTTTATAACAACTTAAAAATTATCATACCATATTATATGCATGGACAATAAAAAGGAAGATTAAAGAAGAAGTGATGCATTTGCATTATGATGTTGGTGAATAATACTGAATATACCATGGCCTGCTAGAAGAACAAACAAATCTATCTTGGAAGAAGTGCAAACAGAATGCTCCTTAGAAGTAAGGATGATAAGACTTCGTTTACTCACTTCAGACATGTTATTAGGAGAAACTAATCCTTGGATAATAACATTATGCTTGGTAAAGTATATCTCCTTGTTGTGAGGTTGATTCCAACTCATAACAGTCCTATAGGACAGAGTAGAACTTCTTCATAGGGCTTCCAAGGCTGTAATCTTTACAGAAACAGACAGCCACATCTTTTTCCCACAGAACTGCTGGTTCCAACCACCAACCTTTCTTTGAGTAGCTGATCACTTACCACTGTGCCACAAGGGCTTCTGAGCCCCAAAAAGGAAGACCCTTAATGAGATGAATTAACACGGCGGTTGCAATAAGCTCAAATATTGTGAGGGTGCAGCCAGACCAGGGAATATTTGTTCTGTTATATGTGGGTTTTCCATGAGTCAAACCAAATTGACAGCACCTAAAAATAACAGGAACATCACATGTATAAGATGCTTGGATAGGAATGAATATTTTATAGAGACAAGATAATCAGTAAACATTTTAATGCAGTTTTGTAGACTCTTCCTAAAATTATACTAAGCATAAATAAAAAATATTTGTTGAAAAATTTTCTAATCAAGAAAATAATCTTGATAAATCTAGTCAAGTTGTAAGGTACTCCTTGTTGTGCACCATTGAGTGACCCTATATGACAAAGTATATGGTCTGCTCCACTGGGTGTCCTAAGCTATAATCTTTATGAGAGCAGATACCCTGCAGAGAGTCTTGGCTCGAAGCCCAGAGCTTATCCATTGCACCACCAGGGCTCCTTATGACACTCCTTAATCAGACCTTATTAGAATCTTTCCAGCATTAACAATTTTTCTCTTCACAGTGCTTACCCAGAAAAAATGGTATATGAAATGTTTAGAAAGTTCTTGTGAAAATATAATACATATCTTCAGATAAGTTTCTTAGACAAACAATGAAAGAATTGTCAAATTTTCTGTAAGCCTACTAGAAATTTCTGTTGTTGTTTACATGAAAAGAACATACCTTTTGTTAATTACTTATTTATTTTACGAGTATAATGGACAGATAGTAGAATCATTTATCAAGAATATATACCTACAGGAATTCCGGTAAGATGGCGGACTAGGCAGAAAGACTGCACAAACCCTCTTCAACAAAGAAAAGGGAAACCAATTAACACAGACACAGAAGATAATCCTGGACCCCTGAGCCTTGAAGGGAAGGATAT
>NW_006921757.1:3451778-3452993 GCF_000298275.1 Orycteropus afer afer | reverse complement strand
TGGAGAGATTGGGACTCTCATACACTGCTGGGGGGACTGTAAAATGGTACAACCATTGTGGAAAGCAGTATGGCGATTCCTTCAAAAGTTGGAATTAGAATACCATTTGACCCAGCTATTCCATTACTAGGTATATACCCTAAATAAGTGAGAACCATGACAAGAATAGATATATGCACACCCATGTTCATTGCAGCACTATTTACAATAGCCAAAATATGGAAACAACCTAGGTGTCCATCAACTGAGGAATGGATTACCAAACTATGGTACATACACACAATAGAATACTATGCAACGCTAACGAATAATGTAGAATCTGCAAGACACCGCATAATGTGGATGAACTTGGAGGACATTATGCTGAGTGAAATAAGTCAATTACAAAAGGACAAATATTGCATTAGTCTGTTATTGTAAAAGTTAAGGAAAAGTTTATCTATAGAAGGAAATTTTCTTTGTTGGTTACCAGGGGGTGGGAGGGGAGGAGAGGGAATGCTGTTAGACAGATAGAAATAAGTATTGATTTGGGTGAAGAGAAGGGCAATGTACCAAATGTGAGTGACCAATATGGTGGCATTGAGGATGAGAAAGACATAAAGAGGTATCTGGGAGGTACAGACAACAAAGATGGACCCTTTTGCACATACAGTACTGTGTTGTCATTGAATGCAAGCATGGGTACATGGGTGAAATGGGGAATGTATCCAAGAACATGTATAGGGTTGGCAGACAATGGTCCTATAAGTTTATGTGAATGATCAGAATTCCCAGGTGTATAGTAGAGCTGACAAGGGGCAAGGTTGTAGTCACTGCTTGGTCACAGCCAGCTATTCAGAGGGACCGAGTAGTTGAACCTGTGAGCTTGAGACAATAGTCGCAGGGGACATCAACCTCAATTGAGATAACATACTATACAAAACATTGTTCCACCTCCTACTTTGGCGAGTAGCAACTGGTATCTTAAAAGCCAGCAAGCTGCCATCTAGATGCAATGATGGGTCTCTCCTTGTCCAGAATAAAGAAAAATGAAGAAAACCAAAACTCATGGAAACAATTTGTCCTAGTGACTGGTACACCATCTGATCTGCAGCCTATATGACTATGAGACCAGAAGAAGTAGATGGTGCCTGGCTACCACTGTCATCCACTTGGAAGGGGATCTATGTAGGAGATCCTTGATAGAGAGGGAGAACAATGTGGAACAAAACTCAA
>NW_006921757.1:3402538-3451518 GCF_000298275.1 Orycteropus afer afer | reverse complement strand
GAGGTAACTATGGGGAGGAAGTGGGAGGGGAGCTGTTGTATTGTGGTAAACTGTGGTCAATGTCATGAGACAAAGTGTATGTGAACTGCTGAATGGAAAGTGAATTTGCTCTGTAAATCTTCACCCAAATCACACACACACACACACACACACATACATAAAAGGAATATATACCTACAATAAATACAAAGGGTATTCTGTAAATAGAATGAATTATTTATTTTGGCATAAAGTTTATTTGTAATTTTATACCAGATTGTTCTGGAAATAATCTCAATGATCCTTGGGTAATTTTTTTTTTTCAAAGACATATTGTTAGAAATAAGAATAAACACAATTATATAACATGTGTTTCTCAATATGCTAGATTTTCATTGTAATCTCTTTACAGGTGCAGATTTTGCATTATTAGAATATTTGGTTAGCTTTATTTTTTTCTCTAAAAAACAGCCTTAATACCATCTAATAATAACAAAACTTAATGAATAGCCAGTAATATGATTCAGTATACTGGGGTAGGTCTGTTTCATATGTGCTCATGTGTTAATGTCAAAATGGCTTCTGATAATAGCCCCGTGTAGTTCTGGCCTGCAGTTTAATGCTGAATTTGGGGAAAAAAAAAAAATGCCTCAAATTCATTGCCATGTCATCAATTCTGACCACATGACACACCATGGTGACCCCAGGCAATTTCGAACAGCAGTTAGTAGCTGAACTCAAACCATTCACACTAGCTCCCCAGGGACTTTATGTTAAGGCAATAATTGTATAATATCAGAGCTAAATGAACACTAGATTGTCCAATGCTAGTATTTAAACCTAGAGAGTTTAAGGAACTTTTCAAGAATACATAGCTACTTAACAGTGAAGCAAAGACTAGAATCCAGGTATAAATTGTTATTGTTAGTTGCCATTGAGTCTGACCTGACTCATAGCCTCTTTGGGTTTCTGAGGCAGTATCATTACGGAAGTAGATTGCCCAACCTTCCTTCCAAGGAGTGGCTGGTGGGTTTGAACCATCAGCCTTCTGGTTAGCAGTCAAGTGCCATAGGCACTACGCTACCAGAGCTCCTGGGTAGAATTTAGAGCAAGTTTTTGGAGACTGGATGAAGACTTTTCAAAAAGCATAGCTATTACAGTGCAAACTACTTGGTGTCTATAATTAGTTATTGGATGAGAATCATTAAATCATTCCCTTGAAAAATGTCACACATAGCAATCTCCACATGCTGATTGTGGAGAATAGCTCCTTCTACACAGTAAGTGGATGTCATTGCTGATGTCAGGTGGATCTTGGCTTGAAGAAAAGAATACCAGAAGTTTTTTTTACCTGTGTTTTATTGACTATGCAAAGACATTCAACTTTGTAGATCATAACAAATTATGGATAACATTGAGAAGTTTGGGAATTCCAGAACACTTAATTGTGTTCATGAGGAACCTGTGCATAGATCAGGAGGCTGTTGTTTGAAAAGAACGAGGGAATACTACATGGTTTAAAGTCATGAATGGTATGCGTTAGGTTGCATCCTTTCACCACACTTATTCAGTCTGTGTACTGAGAAAACAATCCAAGAAGCTGAATTATATGAAGAAGAACGCAGCATCAGGGTTGGAGGAAAACTCATTAACAACCCAAGATATGCAAATGACACAACCTTGCTTGCTGAAAGTCAAGATGACTTGTTGTTGTTGTTAGGTGCTGTCAAGTTGTCTCCGACTCATAGCGACCCTGTGCACAGCAGAACGAAACACCGTCTGGTCCCGCGCCAGCTCCACAATCCTTGCTATACTTGAGCCCGTTGCTGCTGCCACTGTGTCAATCCATCTTGTTGAGGGCATTCCCCTCTTTCATGGACCCTCCACCTTACCGAGCATGACATCCTTCTCCAGGGAATGGTCCCTTCTGATAATAACTAAAGAGGTGAGATGAAGTCTGGCCATTCTCGCTTCCAAGGAGCATTTTGGCTGCACTTCCTCCAGGACTGATTTATTAGTTCTTTTAGCAGTCTGTGTTACTTTCAGCATTCTTCACAAGCACCACAACTCAAAAGCATCAATTCTTCTTTGGTTTACTTATTCATTGTCCAGCTCTCACATGCATGTGAGGCAACTTAAAATATCACTGATTGTGTCAAATGCACCTTAGTCCTCAGGGAGACATCTTTGCTCCTCAGCATTTGAAAGACGTCATGTGCAGCCAACTTGCCCAGTGCTATATGTCATCTGATGTCCTGACTGCTGCTTTCATTGGCCTCAATTGTAAAACCAAGCAATGTGAGGTCTTTGACAGCTTCAATCTTTTCTCCTTTTATCATGATGCTGCTTATAGGTCCAGTTATGAGGATTTTTGTTTTCTTTATACTGAGATGTAATCCATACTGCAGACTGCATTCTTCAGTCTTCATCAGTAAGTGTTTCAAGTCATCCTCACTTTCAGCAAGGAATGTTATGTCGTCAGCATATCACAGATTGTTAATGATTCTTCTTCTAATCTTGATGCCATGCTCTTCTTCATATAGTCCACCTTCTTGGATTATTTGTTTAGCATATAGATTGAATAAATATGGTGAAAGAATACTACCATAACACACTCCCTTCTTGTTTTTAAACCATGCACTATCCCCTTCTGTTCAAATGACAGCCTCCTAGTCTATGTACAAGTTCTTCATGGGTACAATTAAGTGTTCTGGAATTCCCATTCTTCTCAATGTTATCCACAATTTGTTATGATCCACACAATGAAATGTTTTTGCATAGTCAATAAAACACAAGTAAACATCTTTCTGGTATTCTTTGCTTTGAGCCAAGATACATCTGACATCAGCAATGATACCCTTGTTCCATGTCCTCTTCTGATTCCAGCTTGCATCTCTGTAAGTTCTCTGTCAATATATTGCTGCACCATTTTTGAATTATTTTCAGTAAGATTTTACTTGCATGGAATATTAATGATTTCATTTTATACTTTCCACATTCTGTGGAATCACCTTTCTTTGGAATGGGTACAAGTATGGATCTCTTCCAGTGAGTTGGCCAGGTAGCTGTCTTCCAAATCTCTTGGCATAACTGTGTGTGTGCCTCCAGTGGCAAATCCATTTGTTGAAACGTCTCAATGGGTATTCCATCAATTCCTGGAGCCTTGTTCAGTGCAGCTTCTACTTCTTCCTTCAGTACCATTGATTCTTGATAAAATTCCACCTCCTGAAATGGTTGAAAGTCAACCATTTCTTTTTGGTACAGTGACTGTGTATTTCTTCCGTCTTCTTTTGATGCTTCCTGAATCATTCAATATATTGCCCATAGAATCTTCAGTATTGTAACTCAAGGCTTAATTTTTTTTCCTCAGTTCTTTCAGCTTGAGAAATGCTGAGCCTGTCCTTTCCTTTTGGTTTTGCAACTCCAGGTCTTTGCAGATTTCATTATAATAATTGAGTTTGTCTACTCAGGCTGCTCTTTGAAATCTTCAGTTCAACTCTTTTATCTTGTCATTTGCTTTAGCTACTTTCTACTCAAGGACAAGTTTCAGAGTCTCTTCTGACATCCATTTTGGTCTTTTCTTCTTTTCTTGTCTTTTTAATGACCTCTTGCTTTCTTCATGAATGATGTTCTTGATGTCATCCCACAATTCTTCAAGTTTTCAGTCATTGGTGTTTGGTGCATCAATTCTGTTCTTTACATGGACTATAAATTCAGAAGGAATATATTCAAGGTCATATTTTGGCTCTCATGGACTTGTTTTAATTGTCTTCATCTTCAAGTTGAACTTGCATATGAGCAGTTGATGGTCTCTTCCACAATCAGCTCCTGGCCTTGTTTTGGCTGAAGATACTGAGGTTTTCCATCACCTCTTGTCACAGATGGAGTCAGTTAGATTCCTGTACATTCCATCTGGTGAACTCCACGTGTATAGCCACCATTTGTGTTGTTGAGTAAAGGTATCTGCAATGAATAAGTCATTTGTCTTACAAAATTCTGTCATGAAAATCTCCAGCATTATTTCTGTCATCAAGGCCAAATTTTCCAACTACTGGTGATTCTTCTTTTTTTGCAACTTTTGCATTCCAGTCACCAGTGACAATTAACACATCTTGATTGGCATGTTTTGTCAATTTCAGACTGCAGAAGTTGATAAAAATCTTCAATTTTTCATCTTTGGCTTTGGTGATTGGTGCAGAAATTTGAGTAATAGTAACTGGTCTTCCTTGTAGGCATATGGATATTGTCCTATCACTGACAACAATGCACTTTAGTACAGATCTTGAAACATCCTTTGTGATGATGAATGCCACCCCATTCCTCTTCAAATCGTCATTCCTGGCATAGTAGATCATATGGTTGTCTGATTCAAAATGGCCAAAACCAGTCCATTTCAACTCACTAATGCCTAGGATATCAATGTTTATGCATTCCATTTCATTTTTGACAACTTCCCAGCATGAATCTAGGAAAATTGGAAGAAGATGACTTGAAGCACTTACAAAAGAAAATCAAAGACTACAGTCTTCAGTGTGGATTACACCTTAACATAAAGAAAATAAAAATCCTTACAACTGGACCAATAAGCAACCTCATGATAAATGGAGAAAAGATTGATGTCATCAGGGATTTCATTTTACTTGGTTCCACAATCAACACCATTGGAAACAGCAGTCAAGACATCAAACAACATATTGCACTGGGTAAGTCTGCTGCAAAAGACGTCTTTAAAGTCTTGAAGAGCAAAGATGTCACTTTGAAAACTAAGATGCACCTAACCGAAGCCATGGTATTTTCAGTCTCATATGCATGTGAAATCTAGACAAATCACAGAGAAGAGTTGATGCCTTTGAATTGTGTTATTGGCAAAGAATACTGAAAATATCAGGATCTACCAGAAGAATAAACCAATCTGTCCTGGAAGAAGTGCAGCCAGAAGGGTCCTTAGAGGCATGAGTGGCCAGATTTTGTCTCATGTACTTTTGTCATGTTATTAGAAGGGATCAGCCCCTGGTGAAGGATATCATGCTTTGTAAAGTAGAGGGTCAGGGCAAAATGGAAAGACCCTCAACAAGATGAATTGACACAGTGGCTACAATTATGGGCTGAAATATAGACAAGAATTGAGAGGATGACACAGAACTAGGCATTGTTTTGTTCTGTTGTACATAGCATCACTATGAATCAGAGCCAACTTGAAGGAACTTGGCAGCACCACCCAGTAAGTTTTTAGTGAGATGCTTTGCTTTGCATCAGGGCTAGCCTATCTCTCAGAAATTTGGAAGTCATGGGCATAAGTGCCAGATCTATTCTACCATGGACCTCTATTCTTGTATCACAGCTCTTGATTCCATAACTGTATTCCATCCATGTCCTTATCCCTAATCATGTGTAATATCACATGTTGGTAAGGATTTACTTCATGATGCCATTGATTTCCAAATACTTCCAATTGTGATTTGTTAACTGATGGTAATGGATATACTCTTAGAAAGAAGACAGTAAGACATCCTTTCTCATAGTAAGTAATAAAATATTTGCTAATTAAGGTTTCCAAGTATGAACTAAAAATATTTGGTCACATTGATATGGTGACTCATTTTACTAAAATTCTGAAATGGCAATACCAATCACCTTGTAGCCATTTTCAAAGGCTCTATAGAATTTGGCAATGCCCTGAGAGTTCTCCATTAGCCCAGTGATGTTTGTGCAATAGGAAATTAGACTGATGGCTTGAATTAAAATCCTCCTTCTTCTTCTTCCCCCCCTCCCCAATAAAATAAACAGTAGAGATTCAAACATGGCTGTAAATTATAGAATTCTGACTTTGTGCTAAGTGCTGAGAGCAGAGGGTCCCCTACACAAATTTAATATAAAAAAGTAGTTTCTCAGTCATAATGAGGAAGTTGTTGAACTGTGCTTTAAACTGCATAGAACTAGGAGGTAAAACCAATAACTTATAGGGAAACACGCAAAGCAAGTTGCTTAACAAGAACTTAAACAGCAAGAAATGATTCATGAAAAGGTAAACAGCAAGAAATGATTCATGAAAAGGTAGGACTGAAGCTGGAATTTGAAGAATAGCTATCATCTGAACTTTCCTTGGTTGGAGAGGCTCTGGCTATGGAAATACATTGCTAACGATCCTTTGAAACTCTTTAGAACAAGCATCTCATCTGTAGCAAACTTTATTTTTTAACTTGAGGATTACTGACATATTTGCACTTGAAAACAAATGAAGCAATATGTATTTAAGCAGTAAGTGGTTGTGTATATTTTCTTTAATCATTTCATACAACTTGAAGGTTTTTAACCCAAAGCACTTTTTAACTCCTGAGAGCAGTAGTATGAAAGATTACCTTCTGAACCACTTGTATTTAATGAACTACTCAGGCTGGCATCATTTTCTTTCTTTCCTTTTTTTTTTTGCTCTTACATTCAAATTAGAATGATTTTGTATCACTAAAGTAGAATATGATTTGAAAAACCCATGAAATATGTCCAAGAACATCTATTATGTCATCTGCTTCTCTCAAGTGGCACCAAACTCATCTGATTGACTCATATTGCAGCATATTTAACAGCTCAGGCTTGGAAATGTCTAAACTGGCTTCTCAGGTTCTGTGAGAAGAGCTAATGGAAGTCTTTAAAGATGGATTGAAGCCTTCTTTACACTCATAACGTCACCATGCTAAGAATCATTCAGTTTCTGCTCTCCAATGCCATTTTAGGAGGTGCATAATGGAGTTGTTTCCCAAAGAGTTGAATTACCCAGTAAGCAAGGTAAGCACAGGCTTACTCGTGCTTACTTACTAATCTAAAAATTTGTAGTGAACAATTTCCTATTTTTGTCACCCCACAAAATCTTTTCCACTAAAGACTGTACTTCTGGGTATGGCTGGCATCTGTCTCTCTCACAACCCAACAGTATCTTCTGTTTTTACAGAATCAAAGCGCCTTTTCATATTTACAAACCCTAACCAGTAAGCAAGGTAAGCACCAACTTATTTATGCTTCTTTACTCATCTGTACTTTTGCATATTTCATGATTTTCACCACATCGTGGTGAACCCATGTGAAAACCGTTCACTACAGATTAGTAAGGAAGCACAACTAAGTCCGTGCTTACCTTGCTTGTTGGGTAATCCACCCCTGGACTGGTTTGCTTGGTTCTCACAGTAGTATTCACAATAAATATGGCACACTCCAAGCAACTCAGCCTGAGCTGGCCAGTGAAGTTTGGAAACAAAGCATTTGATTTAATCATTCTTAAAAGACACAGTGATTTTTTTTGTAAAACCCCAGAGCCCTCAACATAACTTCATTCCATAGTCTTTTCTGTGTGTACCATCCTCAGCATGAAGCAGTTCCAAAAGATATTAGAACTATGAAAGTCAAGAAACCATTGGATCAAATAATTACTATTTCCTTCCTTATACGTTAATTCAGGATGACTTCCCTTTTGTTTTGTAAGCATAAATGGTGCCTTTTTTTTCCTGAAATAAATGTGTTGTGCTTCTATTTAAAGTGACTTGTAGCTGCATAGGCAACCCATTCTCTCTCTTTTTTTCCTCCTTGATTAAAGTTTGAAGGAAATTATTTTGAGTGAGGAGACAGAAGTTCTTTATTTCTAAATATTCTTCCATTCAATAGTGTTATATATTATTGCAACATATTTCTAAAAAAGGAATATTCAATACTCTCTTTTTCATATGATATCTCCCACAAGATCACAAGTGTATAATAAACCACATGTGATTGCACACACACCACATACATGTGTTGCTCACAGGTACAAAGGAGCAAATGCCAACAGGACTAAAGATCAAGTTTTATTATGCATTGATATTTTCTCTCTATAATTTAGGATTTAGGCATTCAGAAAACATACATGATTATTATAGGGTATGGACCTATTATTGTGTCTTTATGTGAGGTAATTGGAAAAAAATATAAAAGTTAAAAAGGCTCAATCCATGATCTTGAAAAATGTTGCTTCTGAAAATACCATGGCTTGATTAAGGTGCATCTTAGTCTTCAAAGTGACATTTTTGTTCTTCAACACTTCAGAGAGGTTTTTTTGCAGCAGATTTGCTGTAATACGTGTAATACAACATCTAATTTCTTGAATGCTGCTTCTATGAGTGTTGATTGTGAATCCAAGCAAAATGAAATCTTTTCACCAATTATCATGATGTTGCTTATTGGTCCAGTTGTGAGGATTTTTGTTTTCTTTATGTTGAGCTGTACTCAATACTGAAGATTGTAGTCTTGGATCTTCCCAATCCTGATGCCACGATCTTCCTCAGATAGTCCAGCTTCTTGGATTATTTTCTCAGCACACATATTGAATAAGTGTGGTGAAAGGAAACAACCCTGATGCCTTCCCCTCCTGATTTTAAACCATGCAATTTTCCCTTGTTCTGTTCTAATGACAGCCTCTTCATCTATGTATAGTTTCCTCATGAGCACAAGTAAATGTTGAGAGATTCCCACTCTTCATTATCCATGACTTGTTATGATCCACACAATGTCAAATGCCTTCATATAGTCAATAAACCACAGGTAAACATCTTTCTGGTACTCCTTGCTTTCAGCTAAGATCCATCTGACATCAGCTATGATATCCATTATTCCACATCTTCTTCTGAATCCAGTTTTAATTTCTGGAAGTTCCCTGACAGTACACTACTGCAATAATTTTTAAATTAACTCCTGCAAAATTTTTTTCTTGCATGTGATATTAATTATATTGTTCAATAATTTCCACATTCTGTTGGATCACCTTCTTTGGAATGGGCACAAATATGGATCTCTTCCAATCGATTGGCCATGTAGCTAGCTGTCTTTCAAATTTCCTGCCATAGATGAGTAAGCACCTCTAGAGCTCTATCCATTTGTTGAAGCATCTTATTGATAGGGGTACCCCTTATTAAAATGAAATAAGTAAATAAGTGAACATACTTTTGTTAGATGAATTCTTCCTAAACAATTTTCATATATATATATATATATATACACACACACACACACACACACATATTTATTTATTTAAAATATTTTAAAATAAATATATTTATTTATTACAATAAATATATTTTTAAATAAATATATTTATTTATTAAATAAATATATTTAAAAATATATTTTAAAATATTTATTTATTTTCTGAAAGATATTGCTTTCAATTCAATTGTCTGGCTATAGATAAAATGATATCTAAAACTCTAAGTGAATTTAAAATTATATCCATATTTTATTATAAGATTGAATTGTTTTAACATTGTTTGCTTAAACATTAATGAGGAAAGAAAGATATTGTGTGAAAAGTAGGTTAATTCAACTGCACTTACTCTTTAGTGTATATGTGATAGAAATACAAAAGAAGGAAGAGGAGGAGAAAGAGAAGGAAGAGAAAAATGAAAGTCCTCTTGATTTAAAGTGTTTGTACAATAATTATTTTCCCCTTTAGATAATGATGTAGATATAGTATAAAACATATATTCAGCCATCTGCTTGAAGACTAGAAATACATGCTTGATTTACAGCTGATAAAATGAATGCTATTTATTAATTGAATGGACTGGTAGTATTGCTCTTTTATATAAAATAAACATAATTTTAATTTAAGCATGTGCTTCTAGATGCCATACACCAATTTAGGGACATGCTGCAGAAATGTGAAGTACTTGCATAGCAGAATGTTATCTCCAAATATCTCTTCTACTATTCAGAGTCATAATGTCTTCATTTTCATGTCTTAAATAATCAATTCAGTGTCTATACTCATGGAAGAATGCTGGCTTCAACTAATGTGAGAAGTATGCTTGGATTCTCTATTCAAGGCTCCATAATGACAAATTTTGAAAACTCATCAAATCCCGACATTTTCCTTGAAGCAGATGAATGATTAAATCATCTAAGTCAGAGAGCTGTCATTCTCTGCTTAATGAGCTCCAGGAATAGATACCCTCAAGCTCCTTCAGTAGAACTTAGTTTTATTATTCTTGTCAGCTAAGATAGCTTTTCCTAATTTTTAACTGATATTGCTCTAGCATTAGTGTTAAATTTCATGAATGTAGTTATATACCCATAAAATCCTTCCTATATTTATATCCAGTAATATTGATGAAGATCAAAGACTACAGCCTTCAGTATGGATTACATCTCAATATAAAGAAAATAAAAATCTTCATAGCCATACCAATAAGCAACATTATGATAAGCAGAGAAAAGTTTGAAGTTGTCATGGATTTCATTTTACTTGGATCCATAATCAATGCCCATGGAAGCAGCAGTTAAGAAATCAAACAGAATATCTCATTGGGCAAATCTGCTGCATAAGACCTCTTTAAAATGTTAAAGAGCAAAGATGTCACTTTGAAGACTAAGGTACACCTTACCCAAGCCTTGGTATTTTCATTTGCCTCGTATGCTGGACAGTGAATAAGGCAGACTGAAGAAGAATCGATACATTTGAATTATGGTGTTGGTAGAGAATGTTGAATATAACATAGACTGCCAGAAGAACAGACAGATCTGACTTGGATGAAATACAGCCAGATACTCCTTAGAAGCAGACATGGCAAGACTGTGCATCTCATATGTTGGTCATGTTATTAGGAGGGACCAGTCTCTGGAGAAGGATATACTTGATGGATTAGAGGGTCAGTGAAAAGGGGAAGATCCTCAACAAGATGCATTGACATAGTGGCTACAACAATGTGCCCAAGCAAAGCAATGATGTGAGGATGGTGCAAGACGAGGCAGCGATTTCTCTGTTGTACACAAGGTCTTATGAGTCAGAACGGACTTGATAGCACCTAACAGCAATAACAATGGCACATTCTTTTAATTGTTATTTATTTATTTAATCGAGATCAAGCTCAGTATTGTGACAAACAAAGTATTTCTTTGTTATTATTGTTGTTAGATGATGTCGAGTCGTCTCCGACTCATAGTGACCCTACGTAAAGCAGAACACAACACTGTCCAGTCCTGAGCCATCACCATGATCCTTGCTATACCTGAGCCCATTGTTGTAGCCACTGGGTCAGTCCATCTTGTTGTGGGCATTCCTCTTTTTCTTTGACCTGCCACTTTACCAAGCATGATATCCTTCTCCAGGGAACAGTCCCTTCTTGCAACATGACCAAAGTAGGTGACATGAAGTCCAGCCATTCTCACTTCCAAGAAGCCTTCCAGCTGCACTTCTCCAGGACAGAATTGTTAGTTCTTTTAGCAGTCCATGGTACTTTCAGCATTTTTTGCCAGCATCACAACTCAAAAGCATCAACTCTTCTTTGATCTTCCTTATTCATTGTCCAGCTCTCACATGAATATCAGATGATTGGAAATACCATGGCTTGTGTCAGGTGCACCGTAGTCTTTAAGGAGATATCTTTGCTTTTCAGCACTTGAAAGAGGTCTTTGCAGCTGGTTTGCCCAGTGCAATATGTTGTCTGGTATATCGACTGCTGCTTCCATTGGTGTTGATTGTAGAACCAAGTAATATGAAGTGTTTGACAACTTCAATCTTTTCTCCATTTATCATAATGCTGTTACAGATTCAGTTGTGAAGATTTTTATTTTCTTTATAGTGAGATGTAATCCATACTGCAGTCCATATTCTTCAATCTTCATCAGTAAGTGCTTCGAGTCATATTCACTTTCAGTAAGCAAAGTTGTGTCATCAGCCTATCACAGGTTGTTAATGAGTCTTCCTCAAATCCTGGTGCCACATTCTTCTTCATATAGTCCAGCTTCTTGGATTATTTGCTCAGCATACAGATTGAACAAGTATGGTGAAAGAATACAACCCTGATGCACTCCCTTCTTGATTTTAAACCATTCAGTGTCCCCTTGTTCTGTTTGAATAACAGCCTCCTGGTCTATGTACAAGTTCCTCATAAATACAATTAAGTGTTCTGGAATTCCCATTCCATTCTTTATAATATGTAATTTTAATTCATTTCTTTATGATATGTAATTTTAATTCATTTAATCATATTTTAAATATACATGAATCATCCTCATCACCATTATCATTTCACTATTAGTCACAATATTTTCATCATTTCATCACTTTTCAATTTCTATGGAGCTTTAATAAATCTTTTATAGAGATTATAAGATATGGTATCTAATAGAAAGAATACTATTCATATTAAATGCCTCTATATTCATACCAATGTGATTTATGTTTTATAATTACTAGTACTCAGATATAGTCTCTCAACATTGTAACCATTACTTTTATTTTCACCAGAGATCAGCCTTAAATTTCATCCAAAATGAACTTAATTTTACAAAATCATAAAGTGAGTTAATCTGAATGCCCATGATTTATTTTCACATTTGATGGTTTTTTTTAAAAAAAATACTTGCAATAGTGACGCAAGGTTGAAGGAGTCAAAACATTCTGTGTGTTCTAAAATGGTCCTCCCACCTCAAGGTCATATTTTCCTAAATCAATAAACCAGTCACCACTGATTGTAGCTCACATCAACCCCATGTGTGTTGGAGTAGATCTGTGCTCTAGAGGGTTTTCAAGATTGTGACCTTTTGGGGCAAAGAAATAACAAGGCCTTTCTTCCAAGGAGTCTGTAGGTGGACTAAAAGTTCCAATCTTTGGGTTAGTAATCAAGAATTTATCCATTTGTGCTACCTGGGAACAGACTCATAACACCCTAATCAGTGTTAGAGGAGAAAAAAAAAAAAAAAGATCTAAGCACTCCATTCCTAGATTCGAGAGGGAGATTGAGAAGTTTCCCCAGCCCCAGACTTTATACCTCTGGATCAACTCCTGCCTCTGCCTTCATATACATATATTGTCCTTATCCCAGGTGAAAACCCTTCACCTGTATCTACCTATTTCAATAAGTTCAATCTCACAAAATCAGAAATCTTGAGATGTTGAGGACTACTTGCTGTAGGACTGTGGTAGTTCTGTTTGTATGTCAACTTGGCTGGGCCTGATTCAGTGTCTGGCCAGCTGGTGGTAGTCATTCCCCATGATGAGACTGGCAATCAACTCCATGGTGGGATCTACCGCAAGCAGCTGAGTAGCTGCCTTTGGGATACAGTCTGCTTCCTGTATACGAGGAGAAGCCTTTGGGATAGTAGCTAGCTTATGTCACCTTGGACCCTGCATGTAACCATGTCATTGTTCAGCAACCTGCCATGTTCTGCTGACCTGGGGGCTTACAATGGACTTGAATTAATGGCCAGCCATGTGGTTTGGTAACATCGAGATGGTGCTTTTTTACTTGTCAACCTTGGGCTTGGCAGCCTCAGCAGCCAGCAGCTGTCTGAGTGAAGAAAACCCTCTAGCTTCAGTGGGCTGGGAGCTGAAGGCAGAACTGAAGCCCAAGGCTGAGGGGCTTTGACCCAGCCCCTAGAGCCTGGCACTTTGTACTTGGACTTAAAGCCTCCAAACTGTATGAGAATAAACTCCTGTTTGTTAAGGTCATCCCATTTGTGGTATATTCTTGTCAGAGCAGCACTAGGTGATCAGAACAAAGATCTTTATCCCTGTTTACACCTGTGTACCTCCAAAACATACACTTAATTGTGCTCATGAAGAACTTCTACATAGAGCAGGAGGCTGTCATTCTAACAGAACAAGGGGATACTGCATGGTTTGAAATCAGGAAAGGAGTGTGCCAGGGTTGTATCATTTCACCATACTTATTTAATCTGTATGCTGACAAAATTGTCCAAGAATTGGGACTATATGAAGAAGAGTGTGGCATCAGGATTAGAGGAAGACCATTAATAACCTGTGATATGCAGACAACACAACTTTGCTTACTGAAAGTAAGGATGACCTGAAGCACTTACAGATGAAGATTAAAGACTACAGTGTGCAGTATAGATTACACCTAACAAAACCCAAAAATCCAAACCAAACTCAGTGCCATTGAGTTGGATCGGACTCTTACCAACCCCTCCTTGAGTTTCCAAGGCAGTATCACTACAGAAGTAGATTGCCCGATCTTCCTTCCATGGTGTGGCTGGTGGGTTTGAACTGCCAAAATCCTCACAACTGGACGAATAAGCAGTATCACAATAAGTAGAGAAAAGGTTGAAGTTGTCAAAAACTTCGTATTGCTTGGCTCCACATTCAACATCAATGGAAGCAAAAGTCAAGATATCAGATGATGTATTGCACTGGGCAAATCTGCTGCAAAAGACCTCTTTATGGTGCTAAAGAGCAAATATGTTGTTTTGAAGACTAAGGTGCACCTAACTCAACCCATGCTATTTTCAGTTGTCTCATATGCGTGTGAAAGGTGGACAATGAATGAGGAAAACCAAAGAAGAGTTGATGCTTTTAAGTTGAGGTGTTAGTGAAGAATACTGAAAGTACTATGGACTGCTAGAAGAACTAACAAATCTGTCCTGGAAGAAGTACAGCTAGAATGCTCCTTGGAAGCAAAAATGGCCAGACTTTGTCTCACCTACTTTGGTCATATTGTCAGAAGGGACCATTACATGGAGAAGGATGTCATGCTTGGTAAAGTGGAGGGTCAACATAAAAGAGGAAGGTGTTCAGTGAGATGGTTTGACACAGTGTCTGCAATGATGGGCTCAGGTATTGCAAGGATTGTGAGGCTGGCACAGGACCTGGCAATGTTTTGTTCTGTTTTTTGTAGGGTTGCTTATAGTCAATGGCACCTAACAACACACCTCCAAAACACTAGAATCTGATTCATATACACCTGTGTTAGCAATGAGTAACCTTAAAACTGTACTTTACAAATTTTCCCTACTTTATTTTTCTAAATAGTACTTTTCACCTTGATATTCACCACACATAGCAAGGTCAACCACCTATTTATTGGAAAGAGCTTTTTTCAACAACATAAATGGTAATAATAAATGTGACCTTGCCAGATGGAATACACAGAAGTCAAATTGAGTACATTGTGGAAACAGAGTAGAGAACCTTGATATCATCAGTTAGAACATGACTAGGGGGTTTTGTTAGGTGCCATAAAATTGGTTCTGACTCATAACAGCCCCATGTACAACAGAACAAAACACTTCCCAGTCTTGCAACATCCTCACAATCATTGCTATGTTTGAGTCCACTGTTGTAGCCACTGTATAAATCCATTTTGTTGAGTATCTTCCTCTTTTTCTATGACCTTCTACTTTATCAACTATCATGTCCTTCCCCAGGGACCGGTCCATTCTAATAACATATGCAAAGGATACGAGACAAAGTATCACTGTCCTCACTTCTAATGAGAATTCTAACAGCACTTCTTCAAAAACAGACTTGGATGTTCTTCTGGCAGTTCATGGCATATTCAATATTGTTCACCAACAGCAGAATTCAAGTGCTTCAATTCTTCAGTCTTCCTTATTCATTCCCCAGCTTTCAAATGTACATCAGGCAATTAAAAACACCTTGGCTTGGGTTAGGCACACCTTAGTCTTCAAAGTCACATTTTTGCTTTCTAACACTTTACAGAGATATTTTGCAACAGATTTGGTCAATGCAAAGGGTCATTTGACTTCTTGACTGCTATTTCCTTGGGCATTGATTGTGTATGCAAATAAAATGAAATACTAGACAACTTCAACATCTCCATTTATCATAATGTTGCTTATTGGTCCAGTTGTGAGAGAAGTGTTTTGTTCTGTTGTACATGGGGCTATTATGAATCAGAACCAATTTTATGGCACCTCACAAAATCTTGGTATGTTACATTTTTTACTTAGTTATCTGCTTTTCTCTCATGCATATATAATCTCTAGGAGAGCAGAAATACTTGTCAGTTTTATTGACTGATGGATCCCAAGTAACTAGCAGGTATGCTGGTTGTTGCAGAGTTGTAAGCAGCCATCCATGGCACTGGCACTTCAGCGTGTGAAAGCATTACTGTGACTTAACAGTATCAACAATATGGTGGGCCAATAGGAATAACAACAATGCAAGTGGGTTGATACTTAACAGTGACTATTGTAGAAGAAGACCAGCCAAGTCATAGGATTGGTAGTTTATAAGTACTGGACCCTTATCTCCTTTTACAACTCCTAAAGAGGTGGTGAGATTGTCAAAGAATTCACATTGCTTGGTTCTAAAATCGAACACCAAAGGAAGCAGCAGTCAGGACATTAGATGACATGTAGCACTGGGAAGGTCGGCTGTGAAGGAACTCTTTCAAGTGCTGAGGTTATCTCCTTGAGGACTAAGGTGCTCCTGACACAAACCATGGTATTTCCAATTACCTCATATGCATGTGAGAGCAGGACATTGAATAAGGAAGACCAAGGAAGAGTTTATGCTTTTGAGTTGTGGTACTGGCAAAGAATGCTGAAAGTGCCATGGATTGCTAGAAGAACTAACAGATCTGTCCTGGAGGAAGTGCAGCCAAGATGCTCCTTGGAAGTGAGAATGGCCAGACTTTGTCTCAACTATTTTGGTCATGTTATCAGAAGGGACCATTCCCTGGAGAAGGATGTCATGCTTGGTAAGATGGAGGGTCAATGAAAGAAGGGAAGGCCTTCAACGAGATGGATTGACAAGGTGGCTGTGACAATAGGCTCAAGTATAGCAGGTGTCATGGAGCTGGTACAGGATCGGGAAGTGTTTCATTCTGCTGTGCATGGGGTCACTATGAGCTGGAAATGACTCAATGGCACCTAAAAACAACACAAAGAGGTAGTGCAGTGCCTAAGGCATTTGACTGATAACCAGGAGGTTAGAGGTTCAAACTCACCAGCCATATGCGGAAGGAAGATGGGGCAATCTACTTCCATAAACCCAATGGGGGTCGCTGAGTAGAAATCGACTTGATGGGAGTGAGTGTAGTTTGTTTTGGTTTAAAGAGTTAGAGGTAGAGGGGAGGGTCATGATAGAGGTGAGATCTATTATGTACCAGGCCTTAAGAACATCTTTAAAGAAAACCTTATCTAGAATCTATAAGCTATGGAGTCAAGAAACATTCATGTTCCAGTTATTTTAAAATAGTGATTTTTATCCAGATGATTTCCGGCATTATTGTGAAATTTCACTGTATACATTCTTCCTAAGATAAATTTTTTGTTTCATTAAATAAAAGACTATTCTGCAAAATATTTTTTAATTACAAAGACTAAAATAAAACTAGTTGTTCATAAGGTCTCTATGAGTCGACAATGACTCGATGGCACCTAACAACAAGAAAATAGTTATTATAAAATAGTTATACTCATAATTTATTTGGATCGTATTAAGTTAATCAATGTTATGTTTTCAAATTCTTGAGTGTAAAAATTAAGTAAAATACTAACTATTTGAACAGCTAAATGGCATTCCATTTGTTATTTTATCACCACTGACATGGGACCTATTTGCAAAGAACACTTTCATGAGGTGATTGCTTCCATCTGAGATTGTGTGCCTAAAACTGAGATGCCTGCCATGACCTGATACCAAAGGTAAGAAAATGATTGTCATTACTACTTAATAAGTGAGAAAACTGAATCTGAGAGTGACTAGATTCCTCTTATTCAAGGTCTTGTTAATAGTGGAGCCAAAGTTCAAAACTCTCACCATATGCTCTTCTGTGCCATTTGTACACCCAGTAAATAGGTGTTTGAATAGGTGTGTGCACATTTTGTAGTTGGGTCTCAGAGATAGTATCTTAAATATTCCATTTCTATTTTAAATTTTATCTTTTTCATTGAAGTAATTAGATGCACTATGTTCATCAGGGGAGCTCTGGTAGCATAGTGCCTAAGGCACTTGACTGCTCACCAGAAGGCTGGCGGTTCAAACCTACCAGCCACTCCTCGGAAGGAAGGTTGGGCAATCCTACTTCCGTAGTGATACTGCCTTGGAAACCCAAGGAGGGGTCGCTATGAGTCGGGGCCGACTCAACAGCAAAGAACAACAACAATAACATGTTCATTAGAGTATCTTAGGCTGCTGCAATCAACAGACCAAATGTGCAATATATCAAAACCAAAGTATTTTATTTCCTGCTCATGTAACAGAATGGGTTAGTGGTTATACTCCATGTCATTATCAAAGGACCCAAGCAGATGGAGAATCTACTGTCTTCAATCTGGGGCTTCCAGAGTCACTGTGGCACTCTTCATCCTCATCAGGCAGAAAAGTGAAATAGAATGTGCTGGGCACGGAAGTGGTGTATAGCTCTCATATTAAGTTCCTTTGGTGAGAACTCAACTGCATGCACTACACTAACTGCAAGGGAGGCTGAGAAAGATGCTCTGGTTGAGTGGCAATAAGGAAACAAACTTATAGTTATCAATTTCTACCAATCAATAGCTAAACACTGTTTAATTATATACAAATAGCAAGCCCTTCTGATCTCAAATAAAACTTAAAAAGCAAGTACAAATGATGCTGGAGTCAGCCAAACAACTTATTATTATCAATAACCATTCATCTCAACCTTGATTTCCTTTTTAGTCTAAAAAAGACTAAACTTTGGAAAGTAAAGTTTGGGGTTTATGTCCTAGCCTAGTTGCATCTAAGACAGTCAACTTTTGACAAGAAGAGTGAGCTTTAGCATCTGTGTAGAAGGATTGCCAGAATATTCAACATCCACACAGCACAGCACAGCCTGCAACTGGCCTCAACCTCCACAGAGCCTTTAATGAATCACTGCCTTTAATTTGCTCGAACTCTGGATTTATCAATTCCTTTGAATTGGATTTTTCTTGCCAGGTGTAAGTTTGCCAGTATTTCTTTGAAGTCAAAGCCTGGGAAGTTCTTTTGGCACATTTATCTCACTGTGACTTTTTCTGATGTGGAAAAAAAAAAAAAAAAAAATCTATCCTGTTGCATTCAATCACTCCCTGTTTCTATGTTATCTTGGAAGGAAACTTTGTGTGTATGTTAAGATTTGGTCGGATCTTACTGTGTTTTCTTTTTTTCTTTTTATTTTGTGCTTCGAGTTCTCAAGGGAGTTTATAAAATGAAATTCCTGAGCTTTAAAAATTGGATATACAGGCATTTTTAGTTTTGACTTCACAGAATTACCCAGACTCTCCATGGAATACATGATTATTAATGCTTGATAAGGGTGATAGTTAATTAGTATAGCTAATTAGAAAATATATATATGTATATTATTGCTTGTAAAATGATGTGCAGTTCTTAATGGTGGGTGACCATGAACTTATAAAGAAGAATAGAGATGGTTACAAGTATCAACACAATGTTTTGGATATTTAGCTTATCATTTTTATAGGACTTAAATAATCCCATTAAATGGATTTACAGAGTCTTTTGCATGGGCTGTGGAAGAATTTGTTGAAATTTAAGGGGAAGTGTGAAACACCGGAGGCTCACTTTACATTTTCCAATATTAATCTATTAATTGGTTACACACCTTTTAACTTTTCTTCTTCAGACTTCATAGCCATCAAGATTAACACTTCAGGATTATAGGAAAACTGAGTCTAGTGAAAACTCTAAACAAATCAAATTGCCTGAGTACCTATTAGGACCATTCAAATGGTACAGTGTTAATTATGTTGTTGCTGTTAGGTGCTGTCCAGTCAGTTCTAACTTATACTGGCCCTTTGTACAACAGAAAGACATCTTGCACAGTGTGGCACCAGCCTCACAGTCATTGCCATGTTTGAGCTCATTGCTGAAGCCACTGTGTCAATCAATCTCGCTCAGAGTCTTCCTTTCTCACTGACCCTCTACTTTACCAAGCATAGTGTCCTCCAGAGACTGGTTCCTCCCGATAGCATGTCCAAAGTACGTGAGATGGAATCTCACTATCCTCTCTTCTAAGGAACATTCTGGCCATACTTCTTCCAAGACACGTTTGCTCATTCTTCCACAAGTCCATGGTATATTCAATATTCTTTGCCAACAAATTCCAAAATATCAATTCTTCTTTGGCCCTCCTTATTCATTGTACACTTTTCCCATGCATATTAAGTAATTGAAAAGAGCATGGTTTTGGTCAGGTGTGCTTTAGTCCTCAAAGTGGCATATAATGCATTTATCAAGATAAAAGTATTACTTATACACTTTAAAAAATATTTTATTTTAATTATACAGTTCAGATATGGAACAGAAGTGAACAAATTACTGGAATATAGGTTGTTGTTAGGAGGGAGCTCTGGTAGAACTAGCTAACCAGAAGACTGGCGGTTCAAACCCACCAGCCTCTCCTTGGAAGGAAGGTTGGGCAATCTACTTCCGTAGTGATACTGCCTTGGAAACCCAAGGAGGGGTTGCTATGAGTCAGTCCGACTCCACAGCACATAACAACAACAACATGTAGAGACTCGTCGAGTAAATGGATTCATATTCAAAAGGGAAGCTCAAGGGAGTAGAACCAGGCTTCTAATATGTAGACAAGAGAAATCACCAGGGCTACACTCTCAGATTAAGATCTCAAATAACCCCAGAAGCTTCCGGGGAACCGTAGATATAGAGGTAGATGCAGTTTTGGTAAGTTCTGTAATAAAAGCCCTCTGGAAAAAATGATTTGTCAAAATTACCATGTGTAGTTCTACTGAAGATATGCACGAAGCTATGAAGATAAGCATGAAATGCAATTACTGATAGTCAGAATTTGAAATTTCCTTGAAAACTTCTTTGGGATCACAGGAGCTATAGGGCTTAGGAAAGGCAGTGGGTGGAATAGAACACTATTATTCATCAATCTATTCACTCTATAGTATTCATCACTGACAGTGTGCATGGCACAGTGGATATACAGTGGTGAGAAGGCAGGTAATGTTTTTTTTTTTCCCTTCATGGAACTTATATTATACTGAGTTAGAAACAGAATATTTAAGAAAAACAAATACAGTAAATATAACAAAAAATTACAGATTATCAAAGGTCTTGATGAGTAAATAGGTAATATGACAGTAAGATGGAAGTGCCACCTTCAGAAAGAATGGTTCAGGAAGACTCTTAGGAGGAAACAGTTATGTTGAGGAAAGAACAGAGTGCATTCTAGCTATTAAAAGAACACAGAGGAAAACCTAGAGGTGTCTGGCTGCCTAATAGGACACATGGAGTTGGGGGAGAGTAGGAAGATGGACTTTCCAAGCTGTTGCAGCAGCATAGACATAAAGAATAGGTGGGAAGGGAAGAAAGTGGAAAATACCAAGAGGAGCCAATGCAGAGGACCACATAGTAAGGATTTTTGAAACTCTGCTGAATGGTTTAATGAAAAGGTGACACAAACAAATTTGTGTTTTATGAAGAGCATATGAGAAGCAGGGGAATAAAGGATAGGATGAGAATAAAAATGAAGGCCAGGAGGCCAGTTTGGAGATTTCTGAGATAAAAGAACAAGTACACTGGTGACCTGAAGTTTATATGATGGAGATGGGGATTGAAAGACATAAACATAGTAAATAAGGTATTTTCTGAAGGCATGCTACTATCCTGTTCTAATACAATGATATACTGAAATAGCCATGTTTTTTTTTTAATCATATCGCTCATGTGTTAAAACTCAAAAATAAAATTAATTCTAAGTTTTAATAGATATTGTAAACTTCCATGTTTTTAAAATTTGACTGTGTTGTCAGCCTTCCAACACCAGGCTCTAAAAATGCTAATTCCTAATTTCCAAACAAATCCCTCTGGCAGAGTGAAAGCATAGTCCCTATGCCAGAAATCCAATTGGCTGCCTTTATTTTTGCAAGAGGGTTGTAAAAAATACCAGTTGGAACATCCTTGGAATTATTATTCATTGTCTTCATGCAGGTGGATAATACAGAGTTTTAAAAGCAAACGGTACATATTTTATAAGCTTCTACAGGGCAAAAATATTTTATTTATTGGTTTTATACACCCCTTTACAAATTGTGGATAGCCTTGCTCTCCACATTTCTAAATGCTTCCATTTTCATAACTTCTTGCATGAACAAGAAAAAGCAACCTTCTCCTTTGAATTCTGTGATCACTTTATAAAACCGATCCTATGTCAAAGGGGCTATGATGGCTATTGTAGGGACAAAGACAGAAGTAGACACAATCCTTAACTTAAGAGATCCTAGCTGAGTAGGAAGCACACACATGAATGTGTGCACACACACACAAGTAATTATAATAGAGGGTCATATATAGGCTTTCATCAAATAGTGTAATTAGTGAGCTTAACAAGATACAAAACATAACAATAGCAACACCATCTGTCTCTCAATTTTCTTCATGCACTTGGGCTGCTAGTTCTGACTTTCATTTTAATTTCCCCATGAGCTCTGGTAGCATAGTGCCTAAGGCACTTGACTGCTCACCAGAAGGCTGGCGGTTCAAGCCCACCAGCCCTCGGAAGGAAGGTTGGGCAATCCTACTTCCGTAGTGATACTGCCTCGGAAACCCAAGGAGGGGTCGCTATGAGTCGGGGCCGACTCGACGGCAAACAACAACAACAACAACAGAGCAATAGGTGACCTGAAAAAATGTTTCTATACTATAACAAAAACAGCAAGAGAAATGTTAAGTGAGAAATAGCAGCTCCTTGTCAGGGAAGTAAATTGGATGCAGCATACTCTTTTTTTAATGGGACAGCTTCTTTTGAGATATGTGAGTCTCAGAAAAAAGAAAAGGGGAAGAACCCTTCTACTCCATCTGTGAGCATCAGGAAGCTTTACATATTTCACTCATATTTCTGTTTTGCAATTTATTGATTTGAAAGATAATATGGGAAATTATATAAGTACAGCTTGAAGAATTTTCACAAAACACACGTGTAGCTAATACTCAGATCAAGAAACAGAATATACCTCCAAACTTCCCCTTTTGTTCCAGTTATTATTACTTTCACCACCAAGAATAACTACAATCATAATCTTTAACTTCATAGATTATCTTTGTCTGTTTTTGAATTTTCCATACACGACATCAAGCATTGTGCACCATTTTGTTTGGCTGCAGGCACTGATCTCGATGTTTGAGAGCTCCGTTACCATGTGTCAGTGTTAATAGAATCCTATATTGTGTTTGTGCACCCATTTATCCATTTGTTCTTGGTGAATTGGCATTGCTAGCCTTTGATTATTGAGAATATTTCAGTTTTGAACATATTTTTGCAATTCTTTTGGTGAACATATGTTCAAAACTGAAATATCACTAATAGTACTTCTAATAGTTGTTACAGTTGTATCACTAGTAGTAGTTCCAGTTGTTTCACATCTCAATTACAACTTGAAATTGTTCAGTTTTATTATAGAAAGATGGAGATGTGTGTAGTTGTATCACATTGTGGTTTTCATTTTGCTTTCTGTGGTGACTAAAGAAGTTAGTTTTTTTTTTTCATGTTTATTGGCTATTTGATCATTCTCTTTTTTGACATATTTCTTCAAGGATTTAACACATTTAATATTGAATTGTTTAATATGCTTATATTTATAAAATGTTATGTATATATTCTTCGTCGTATATATATATGTTGGTTGTCAGGTGCTGTCAAGTAGGTTACAGTTTCTAGTGACCTTATGTACAACAGAAGGGAACACTGCTGGGTTCTGCACTGTTCTCACACTTGTTGCTACATTTGAGCCTGTTGTAGCAGCCACTGTGTCAGCTCATCTCACTGGGAGGCTTTCTCTGTTTCACTGACCATCTAGGTTACCAAGCATGATAGCCTTCTCCCAGGGATTGGTCCCTCCTGATAACATGTCCAAAGTGCATGAGACAAAATCTCACCATCCTCACTTGTATGGAGCCTTCTGGCTCTATTTCCTCCAAGGCAGATTGTTGGTGTTTATGGCAGTCCATGATATATTCAACATTCTTTGCCAGCCCCATAGTTCTAATGCATCAATTCTTCTTTGGTCTTCCTATTCATTGCCCAGCTTTGGCATGCATATGAAATTGTTGAAAATACCTTGGCTTAGATCAGGTGCATCCTCAAGGTGATCTCTTTGCTCTTTAACACTTTAAAGAGTTCTTTTGCAGAAGATTTGCTCAAGGCAATATGTCGTTTGCCTTCTTGACTGCTGTTTCTATGGGTATTGCACGCAAGTAAAACAAAATCCTCACCAGCATCAATCTTTTCTCCATTTAGTATGATGTTGCTTTTCAGTGCAGTTGTAAGGATTTTTGTTTCCTTTATGTTGATGTGTAATCCATACTGAAGTGTTAGATCTTCATCAGTAAGCGCTTCAAGTCCTCTTCACTTTCAGCAACCATGGTTGGATCATTTGCCTATTGCAGATTGTTAATTCTTCCTCCAATCCTGATGCCTCATTCTTCTTCCTATAATCCAGCTTCTCATATTAGTTGCTCAGCATCTAGATTGAATAAGTGTGATGAAAAGATACAATTCTGCCACAAACCTTTCCTGATTTTAAACCATGTTTTATCCTCTTGTTCTGTTTGAAGGATTGCCTCTTGGTCTGTATACAGGTTCCACACAAACAGAAGTATTCTGAAATTCCCGTTCTTCACAATATTATCCATAATTTGTCAAGATCAACACAGTCGAATGCCTTTGCACAGTCCATAAAACACAATTAAACATCATTCTGGTATGTCTTCTATCAGCCGAGATCCATCTGATATCACCAATGATATTCCTTCTTCCACATCCTCTTTTGAATTCAGCTTGAATTCCGAAAGTTCCTTGTCGATGTATTGCTGAAAACATTTTTGGATTATATTCAGGAAAATTTTACTTGTGTGCTATATTAATGATATTTTTAAACAATTTACATATTCTATTGGATCATCTTTCTTTGGAATGAGCACAAATATTGATCTCTTCCAGTTGGTTGGCCAGGTAGTGACCTTATGTTCAACAGAAGGGAACACTGCTGGGTCCTGCACTATCTTCGAAATTTCTTTGCGTAGACAAGTGAGTGCTTCTCGGATTGCAACTATTTGTAAAAACATCTCATTTAGTATTTCATTAATTCCTGAGACTATTTGTAGAAACATCTCATTTAGTATCTCATTAATTCCTGGAGACTTATTATGTTGCCAATGACTTCAGTGCAGCTTGGACATCTTCCTTCAATACCAACAATTCTTGATCATGTGCTACCTCCTTAAATGGTTGAACATCAACCAATTCTTTTTGTGTCAGTGACTCTGTATTCTGTCCATCATCTTTTGATGTTGTATTCTGGCTCTTGTGGACTTGCTTTGATTTTCTTCAGTGTCAACTTTAACTTTTCCTGACGTTGTCTGATATAGTGGCAGAAAATGAGCCCTTCTGGTTAGAAAGAAGTGCTCCCTCCTCAAAGTAGAGTCAACTGTAATGATGTGGATGGACTAAAGCTTTTGGGCCTTCATTTGCTGATGTTGCATGATTCAAAATGAGAACAGCTGCAAACATCCATTAATAATTGGAATATAGAATACATGATGTATGAGTCTATGAAAATTGAAGTAATCAAAAGTGAAATTGAATGTACAAACATCAGTATCCTAGGTATTAGTAAGCTGAAATGGATTGGTATTGTCATTTTTATATAGAAAATTGTATGATGTACTATGCCAGTGCTAAAGTTGGAGGGAGATGGCATCTTCTCACCTCCTCTAACTACAAAAGAGGAAGACAGAATCACCATCCACAGCCCAAGACCTGTTCTCATGAGGCCAGGCATTCTGCCACCCTCCATCCCTCTTACCAACCTTGACACCAACCATCTCTTGTGGCACCTGCCACCTCTCTGCTGGGTTCAATAATTCACTGCAATGGCCACACAGAACTCAGATTATGGGGTTTATTAGGGAAGCAACAGGCTACAATTCAAGTTCAGGAATGTGCTCAGTCTCTCAGCTGGCAGTCTCTCTAAGCCAGGACTCTTTCTCAGTTGGCAGTCTCTCTCTTAGCAGCATGTCTCTCTCAGTAGTACAGCTCTCTCAGTAGTGTGTATATCTCAGTCAGCCATAAGACAGATTCTTCTGCTTCTAAGAGGGCTCATTTTGAGCCTGGAAGAGTGGCAAAACAAACCAATCCCAACATAATAGTTCTACACATCTGAGAGAGAGCAAACTTTCCCAGAACATTACTTCATGCTGCCCCAGATAGATGATTTTAACAAGCAACTATTCAGTTGTTTATGACAAAGTGGGAGTTACAAAGACTATGGTTAGAAAAGCCATACAATGTAATTCACTACACCACAGCCAGGAATGACAAATTGAAAAATAGTATTGCACTCATGGTGAAAAATAGCATATCAAGATCTATCTGAAATACAGTGCTGTCATTGATAAAATAATATTCACATGCCTAAAAGGAAGACCATTTAATATGACTATTATTAAGTTTCATGAACCAACAACTAATGTTAGAGATGAAGAAATTAAAGAATTTTGTCAACTTCTACAATCTGAAATTTATGAAACATGCAGTCAAGATGCACTGATAATTACTGGTGATTGGAATGTGAAAGTTGGAAATGACAAAGAAGGATCATTAGTTGGAAAATAAAGCCTTGATGATAGAAATGATGCCAGAGATTATATGATAGAATTTTGCAAGAGCAATACCTTATTCATTGCAAACACCTTTTTACATCTATCTATATATCAATTTATGAGGAGAGATATATTTCTCCCTGCCTCCAAGTCTATAGCTTGTCTTTTTCACTCTCTTAATTGTATCTTTGGATGTGAAAAGTTCTTAATTTTGTCATATTCCAATTTATCATTTTTTCCTTTAGGTTTAATGATACACCCTGTTAACAGAACATCAAGTTTTTATCTTATGCTTTCTTCTTTATTATTTACTTTTCACCTTCATATCTACAATCTACCTGGAAGCTATCTTTGCATACTGTTAAGGATTGGCATGAAAATCTCTTATTTCACATAGATGTGCATCTACCCTGCAACACTTACTGACATCTATCTTTTCCCCATAAAGGGAAGCATCATCTTTCTGATCTCTGTGTGTGTGTGTATCTCTCTCTCTGTCTGTCTATCTCTCTTCTCTTTTCTCCCTCTCTCCCCTTCTTTCTCTGTAAATACCATACTTTCTTAACTCCTATAACTCTAAATCTTAAAATGCTGTATTGTAGGAACTAAAACTTTCTTATTCTTATATGTTGTGATCTTTTATTTTTTTTTACTTTTCCATTTGCATATGAATATGAAAGCAGTTTGTCAGTTTTACACCAAAAAATAAATAAATAAATAAAAACTTTTGTATTTTGCAATTGGAATGCCCTATAGTATTCTATTGGTAAATAATTAACGTTTTAATGATCGGCATCTTTTTCTATGGTCATGTAATAAACTATCCCAAAATTTAATGTTATTAAAATAATAACCATTTTTATCTCTTATGAATATGTGAGCTTATGGGCTTATCTGCTCCATGTGTTGCCAGATGGAACTGTAGTTACTTGTAGGCTCCAATGGCCTAGATCATCCAAGATAGATCAAATGTATGGCTTAATGCCCATGCCAAATCTCTCTTGAGAGCTCAACTGGCACTATTGATTATAAAACCTTAATATCCTGTTTGTGACCTCTCCACATGGCTTGAGCTACTCACAGGATTGATCTTAGCTCCAACATTCCAGGCATGAAAAAGCAGAATTTACAGATTTCTTAATGCCCATCCTCAAAATTAACCTCTACATCCACATACGCGTGCACTAACCAGATCCCCAGATTTGGATAATCTGCTGCAAAAGACCTTTTTCAAGTGCTGAATAGCAAAGATATCTCCTTGAAGACTAAGGTGTGCCTGACACAAGCCATGGCATTTTCAATCACCTCATATGCATGTGACAGCTGGACAAGGAGTAAGGAAAACTGAAGAATACTCAATGCCTTTAAGTTGTGGTGTTGGCAAAGAATGCTGAATGTACCATGGACTGCTTAAAGAACTAACAAATCTGTCCTGGAAGAAGTGCAGCCAGAATGCTCCTTGGAAGCGAGAATGGATAGACTTCACCTCACCTACTTTGGTCATGTTGTAAGAAGGGACCATTCCCTGGAAAAGGCTATCATGCTTGGTAAAGTGGAGAGTCAATGAAAAAGGGGATGGCTCTCAACAAGATGGGTTGACACAGTGGCTACAATGACGGGCTCAGGTATAGCAAGGATCATGGGGCTGGCATAAGGCAGTGTTTTGTTCTCTGTACATAGAATTGTATGAGTCAGAGACAACTCGACAGCACCTAACAATGACAACAACCAGATCCCCTTGAAGAAAATATTTACTTCTTAGCTGTGAGGAGTGCAAATCCAGCTATTGGCTCCTTCAATGTCTATCTCACCTTAAACAGAGACATGCCTTTTTTGGGGAGGTCAAGATCTAATAACTATACATGGTAGTGTTATAATGGGAGAATAACTGGAGTCCTGCTTCAGTAGATTCTTATGGGATTCCTTTGTGAAGTGCTAAAGTTCACTTTTGAGAATTCTGTTGCTGCAATTTTTAGATAAAAAGTTGTGGGTGACTTTCATTTTTCCACTTGAGACCAAATGGAATAGAATGTACTTTTGAAAACCATCTGTCATGCAGCACCTTAATCTTCTTACATCAAGTAGAGGAGAATAAGAACATCTGACTTTGCAGAGATAAAGTTAACATGACAAGATGTCAACCAGCATCTTTTATGTGGTGTTTCCAACATTTTGTCAAGCTACTTTGAGATCTTTTCAGTTAGCTGTCTTACAAGCTTAAGAAAACAGAGAGTACAATGCCAGTTTTAGAAGCTGATAAATGTTATTGCTTCTTTGCCAATATTTTTTTTCCTTATTTTATTCTCCAGAAGGTCAATATGAGCTAATTGTTTCCATCATAGAGGTGATGTTGCCTAAGTTACATTTATATAAACATTATCAAGTGTAAACTTTATCATAAATAATACTTAATTTATACCAAATGAAAATATTTTCTCTGAAGAGAAACTTGTTCTTGTTGTTGTTAAGTGCTGTCGAGTCGTTTCCAACTCATAGCGACCCCATGCACAGCAGAACGAAACACTGCCCAATCCCGCACCAGCCCCACAATCCCTGCTATACTTGAGTCCATCATCACAGCCACCGTGTCAATTCATCTCATTGAAGGCCTCCCCCTCTTTCGTCGACCGTCCACCCTACCAAGCATGACATCCTTCTCCAGGGAATGGTCCCTTCTTACAACATGACCAAAAGAGAAACTTAGTCAAAACTAAATATAAAAGAGATAATTGTAGTTCTTTTGTTCTTTCCTAAAAGTAGTATATAAATTAGTGCACACTAAGTAGCTCTCATAGTGTAGTGCCTAAGGCACTTGACTGCTAACCAAAAGGCTGGTGGTTCAAACCCACCAGCCACTCCCTGGAAGGAAAGTTGGGCAATCTACTTCCGTAGTGATACTGCCTTGGCAACCCAAGGAGGGGTTGCTATGAGTTGGGTCCTACTCCACGGCACATAACAACAACAACAAAAAGAAAGTACAACTACAGTAACTGAGGAACTTAAATGTAATGACAATTTTATTTGCAATAGTGTAGAAGGGTTAAGTGAAAACATCAAAGAAACATCCCAGAGCTAGCAAGAGCTGGGAGGATTTTCTACACTGGAAGGAACTAAAGGCAGGAGAGGTTTCCAGAATACAATGAGAGCTGGGGCTAAATTCAAAGGGCCACTTGACAGGAATTATGGCCTTAAGAAAGAAATAGAGTCAATTCCAGTTTAAGCCCATCATGAATGAGTTAGTGTAAAATGTTCTCTCATCTCTTCCTTCTCTTCTCTGTATCTCTAAAACCATGCAATATCTTGAGGACCAGGAAGCCTAATCAAGGCAGCTGACATATATCAGCTTCTTGATGCATATAAATGGCAAAGAATGTTGGAGAGTGAAGTTAAAGGGACAATTAAAAAATATCCTATACAATTCTCTACTGTAGGCTCCACATTTCCTTTTCTTCTTATCTCCACATCCACTTCCTCAAAATATTGAAGGTTTACTATGAGGAACTATTCAACCACCAATTTAAAACTCATGAGAAAAATCTTGAAAACAGAGAAATAATGTGTAAGGACATATTGCATCACAGATAACAACAACTGATCATATACTGACTTTTCATCAGAAACCATGGAGGCCAGTGACAATGGAACATCTTCAAAGTCTGAAAGAAAATGCTTATCCAAGGCAGGTCTGCTATGCTAAGATCAGAAACTCAGTTGCAAAAATATGAAACCCTGAAACATGACTCAGGGACATTTGTATGGATGCCACTACTGTCACTTCTTAAGGGACTTATACCATGTCCTTTTAATTTCAATAAATATACTAGGAAAGGATAACTATCAGAATCATGTTTGTACTTACAGTCACCTGTACCAAGTTTAACATCCACATAGAATTCTCTTTTTCTAAAAAGAGAGGTAAACAAGCAAATAAACAATAATAAAAAAAAAAACTCTATAAAAATATCAATATAAGGATTCCTATATATATGTAACAATGGGCTCAAGCATATAAAAGATCATGAAAATGGTACATAACTGACAACATTTCTTTCTATTATATATAAGATCCCTGTGAGTTGAAGCCAACTCAGTGACAACTAACAAAAGCAACAAAATATGTGCAGATTGTTTTGGTTACCTGGTGCCACTCTGGAGCTCTGGTAACATAGTGCCTAAGGCACTTGACTGCTAACCAGAAGGCTGGCGGTTCAAACCCACCAGCCACTCCTCGGAAGGAAGATAGGGCAATCCTACTTCCGTAGTGATACTGCCTCGGAAACCCAAGGAGGGGTCGCTATGAGTCGGGTCCGACTTGATGGCACATAACAACAACAACAACAAGTGCCACTCTAACTGAAATATACCACAAATAGGATGGCTTTAACAAACATGAGTTTATTCTCTTACAGTTTGAAGACTTTAAGTCTGAGTTGAAAGTGTCAAGCTCTAGGGGCTGGGTGAAAGCTCTGCCTTCTGCTCCTGGCCCACTGAAACTGGAGGATTTTCTTCACTTACACAGTTGCTGCCTTAAGCTGACAAGCCCAAGGTCGACAAGTGAAAAGGCATAGTCCCAATGTTACCAAACAACACGGCAGGCCACTAATTCAAGTCCAGAAATCCTAAGATCAGCAGGGCATGGCAGCCTGCTGAACAAGACTCGGCTACATGCAAGGTTCAAGCATGCTTAAAAGCTGGAGATCTTCCTCAAAGCTGCTTCTTATATACTGGAAGGAGACCACATCCCCAAAGCACCTACTCAGATGTTCCAGTAGATTCCACCATGGAACTGATTGCCAATCTCACTATGAGGAATAACTAAATCCAGATACCCAGCCACTCAACCAGGCACATCCAAGTTGACAAAATCTTAACACAGAGATGTACACACACAGACACACACAAAAAAAGCATTGCCATCAAGGTGACTCTGACCCACGATAACTTGTAGTGCCAAGTAGACTACCTCATGGGGTTTCTGACACTCTAATTTTTATGGAAGCAGATTTCTACACCTTTCCCTCATAGAGTGGCTTGTTGGTTTGAACCAACAACCTTTTAGTTAGCAGTTGAGTGTTTAACCACTGTGCCATAAGAGCTCCTTGCATATGTACCAAACCCAAAGCAAACCCACTGTCATTGAGTTGATTCCAACTCATAGTGACCCTATAAGACAGAGTAGAACAGCTTCCTGGTTTTCCAAGGCTACAAATCTTTACAGAAGCATATTATCACATCTTTGTCCTGCAGAGCAGCTGGTGGGTTCAAACTGCTAAAATTTTTTGGTTAGTAGCTGAGTGCTTTAGTGACTGTGCCACCAGGGCTCCTCTGCACATATATACACGGTTATAAAAACATTTATATATGGAAGTATTAGTATTTGTCCAGGCTAAGGGGACTAATACAATTCTTTTGCTTTGAGTTTCAAAGTTATTAAATATACTTAAGCATTGGGTTCATGCAAGCCTAGAACAGAGATCAGGAATGGTCAACAAGGTCCCTATGACAAATTTCACTGTAGAGTTTGGAAGAACCAATCTAAAGGCCTGCCCTCCACACTGAAGACCAAGTATTTAGAGGACTAAATGGTTTCTGGTCTATGAGACAGCTTACATAGAACTTGCTATCTGGGCAGAAACTTTGCATTCTAAAGAGGTGATTGTGTTAATAAGTCTAGAGCTGTATGTGTAGGAATGTAGACACATTTGAACATTGGATACAACTGAACAATTTTAATGACAGAAAATGAGCATCCTCCCTCACAGTTTGACCATTCATTATGACTGGAGTGACCACTGCATTTTAAATCTTGACATAGAGTGAATCAGGTGGCTGAGATGGAATTATTTCTCTTCTATTATTCAGCTGGTGTAAATATAATGATGTTGTTAATTGCCATCAGATTGGTTCTGACTCATGATAGTAAAAACCCAAAACTCTTATATATTGACTAGTATGTGGCAGATCCTGTGGTACGCTCTTTAAATACAACCCATTTGATTTTCTAAGCAATCCTACGAGCTAGTACTATTTTTATCTCAATTTGATAACTGAGAATACTGAGACATAAAATTATTAAAGAATTTGAATCAGTGGTGGAGAAAAGTTCTAAAAATTGAAACATCCTCGCTCAAGAATCTATGTTCTTAATGACTACACTATATAAATTGTGATGTGGTCTTTAGATTATCCTCTGAGATTACATTATCCAAATTTAAAATATAAAATTGTTTAGACAATTTGTACATACTCTTTGATCTCAAATATATTAATGAAAAGTTAATATTAAGATAGCAGTGTGATTGATTATAGAGAATAGGTCAATAGGAATCTGTAAAGTCCTTGGTTGATTGTAATAAAATTTACACCTTTAAAAAGAAGTGCAAAAATGTATCCCCACCACAGAGCCTTTATTTTTCCTTTATTTCCATGAGATTTAGTACCGATATAAGCCTCCCTGAAGATTCACAAGAAATGAAAACTACTAGTCTATAGAATAATTGCCTGAGACACTGTTATACTTCAATCAATGACTATATCAGTTGGTATCATTTCCTGTAGCTTTAACTGAAGCATTTCTCATGAATTAGATCCTCTTATGTTTGTGCATTTGGCTTGATTGCATTAAACTGAGATAGAAATATGAACAGGGGACAATCACGCCAATACTCAGGAGTAAAATTGTATGATTTTCCAAGATATATGACCCTCAAATACCTTAAAGGAGCAAACAGATTTCTTCCCACACATATTTAAATGTCACATATTTAGGCTCCAGAGTTGGATTGAAATCATATGTCTCACTGTATTAGTAATTATCAGTTTATAATATTCAACAACAGTTGTGTCTTTCATTCTGGGGAGATAATCTTCAAAATCAGTTAGTGTCATAGTTTTGAAACACCAATTAGCATCACAAGTTTCAGGCAAGCTGATAAATGAAAAAAAAAAAAATGGAAAGAGCTATTCAATCCATAAATTGTCAGGTACATGGCATATGATTAATGCAGATATTTACTGAGACTACCAATTATTGCACATTCTTGTTCCTCAGTGAAATGTAGGAAGCTTGAAAGACTTTGCAAGACTGTTTGGCTTTCTTTTACTACCTTTTTCTCCCTTGTCTTCAGATGAAGCGATATAAAAGAGGGATAATGAATGAAAGTTAAAATACAGAGATGCCTTATAAAATAAATCATGAAAAAGATCTCACAGGATACATTCAAACATAATTATGCTTCTATATCCCTTTATAATCATGAAAGCATAGATGAGCTTCAATTCTGTGGCACAGTTTATATATTATTTAGAAATTCTATTCTTAAGTCAATTTATAGAGTCCTTGATTGGAATAAGTAGGTAAATCTATTGATACTTCATTTTATTTCCAGTTGTTTCTCTAACCTATGTCATGATAACAATTCACTTGTTCCTCATTTTAGGCATTTATACAAAATATAACTCAAAGTTATACAAACATATGTACCTGAGAAGAGTTTGCTACTGAGATGCTTCATTGAAGAAAGGCTAATTTTATTATGTGAATATTCATTATAATTTATCTGTTTAATACTTTGATGTTTTACAAGGAAAGATTGTCTTAACAGAAGATGAAACTCTTTGAAGAAAACAAAGATACAAAAAAAAAAAAAAAAAATTAAAAGCCCAGTGTTAGCTAGTATTGAATTCAAAAAATCCAGAATAAAAACACATCACTGATGGATTTTGCTCTCAGCAAAGAATTATCTTTATATAACATGTGTCCTACAACTTTAGGCTCAACTCTAGTTTGAGTAAGGGTCACAAGTAAGTACTGCAATCAAAAGTACTATAAAGAATTGAACTCTGCTTGCTTCCATTGGCAATCCAGAAATCCTTGAGGAGATGTGCCCATTTTCTGTGTGGTTACCCTACACTATCAAGTTCTATCATATGTCTTGGAGAATCATCTCTATTTAGAACTCCTAGGAAAAATGCAGGGAGCTCTGGTAGCATAGTGCCTAATGCACTTGACTGCTAACCAGAAGGCTGGCTGTTCAAACCTACCAGCCACTCCCCAGAAGGAAGGTTGGGCAATTGACTTCCATAGTGATACCACATGGGAAACCCAAGGAGGGGTCACTATGAGTGGGGTCCAACTCAATGGCACATAACAACAACAACAGGGAAAGTGCTTATCTAAATTCCAAAAGATTAACAATAATGAAACAAAAACAGCTACATGATTGTTCCACATCCTACTTTGGCCATTGGTGACTGGGATCTTAAAAGCTTGCAAGTGGCCATCTAGATGCAATAATGGGTCTCTCCTCATGTAGAGCAAAGAAGAATCAAGAAAACCAAAGACATATGGAAACAATAAGTCCAAGCAACTGGTGCACAATGCGATCCTCAGCCTACAAGACTATGAGACCAGAAGATCTAGATGGTGCCTGGCTACCACTGTCAACCACTCGGAGAGGGATCTATGTAGAAGAACCTGGATAGAGAGAGAGAACAATGTGGAACAAAACTCAAAATCACTTAAAAAAAAAAAAGAAAAGAAAAAAAGACCAAGTTTGCTGGTCTGATAGAACCCCTGAGACTATGGCCCTCAATTGCCCTTCAGGTCTGGAAATGAACCCACTCCTGCGGCTGCCTGCCAAACAAAAGATAGGCATATGAGCTGAACATTTACATTAGGTAGTTACACGCCTTGGAGAAATCAATCCCGGGAGAATAGGACTGTGTATGATGTACAGGGAGACAGCTTGCGGGGCAGGAGTGCATGGAAGGAAGAAACAAGGAAGAGGTAAGTATGGGGAGGAAGTAGGAAGAGAGCTGTTGCATTGTGGGAAATTGCAGTCAATTCCATGAGACAAAGTGTATGTGAACTGCTGTATGGAAAGTGAATTTGCTCTATAAACTTTCACTCAAATCACAATAAAGATTTAAAAAAATTAAAACACCTACATGAAATGGAGAAACATTTTACTGTTGGATCATTGTGCAATGAAGGAAGGAGCAGATTAACAGATTCTTCCTATTGTAATGCTGAACATCCAAAGAGAAGGAGGTTAAAATCTGGACTAAGAAAACCAGAAAGTTACAGTGCGAGAATTAGGCAACCTAAGGTAGAATCTTCAGAAAATTAAGAACTCCCCAGAAGGAAGAAAAAAGTAAAGTGGTGATGGAGCTTAAGTTCATCTGAAAGAATAACCAGCCACCATTTTCTCTTACAGATACAACTAGAAGAACAAAGGTTTAGATCAAGAGCCATATGAAAGACATAGTATAGAGACAGTTGGGCCATTTTAGTTCCCTCTTTTAATGCTTTCAATATTAATAATACATAATAGACTAAACTCCATGAGTCTTGCATGCTTGTAACCCTAGGTACTAGCAGAGAACTTAGAACAAAGCAGGTTTGAGTAAGTATTTGATGAATGTAAGAATAAATTAATGAATTGATCGGAAATATTGCATTTATAGGTGTTTATTGATATTCCAAAAGAGGCAAACTTTTAAGTCTTCCCTTTGCCAGGTTTATAATAAATCTGGTAACTTTATGCTTATGTCCAAACTTTAGATCATTTCTTCAATTCTTCTCTATACTACCATCTTCTCACGATCTATACGTGGTTACAAAATGTTATTTTCTGCCTTTTCAAGTTCTTCACTGCTTGTGCTCTGCAACTTTCCTATCTATTTTAGCCAGCTTACAAAAATGAAATATGAAATTTGCATTTAAAGTAATGAAGGCTTATTTAATGTAGAATAAAGTGCAAAAGTGATCATATGACACTCATTGTTGAATTCTAACAAATGAACAAGTTGACCAACCAGCAATAATATTTGTTCAGAACACCATATCTCCCACCCTTCTCTGTCTCTGTCTCTGTCTGTCTGCCTCTCTGTTGAAACTCTGACAGCAGTCATGTCAGGAGTTTGCTGCACCTAGCCTTATTGCCAAACACTTTGTTGTTGTTGTTATGTGCCAAACACTAAGTGATCTATAACTAAACACTAAGTGATCTATACTTAAATCCACCACAAACTGAATACTTAAAGAGGTCTTGTTAGGGAAGAAAATTATTTTGTATTAAAAACCCATCTCTCTGTAAGCTTGAATGAGGATTTCATAATAATTTGTTTACAAAACCGAAAAACCAAACCCACTGCCATTGAGTCAAACCCGACTCATAGTGAACCCACCTTGGATTTCTGAGGCAGTATCACTACGGAAGTAGTTTCCCAACCTTCCTTCCAAGGAGTGGCTGGTAATACTTATATTACCAGTATGATGGTAAAGACTAGTGTTGAATTTTGCAATCCTGGCAATTATACGTTTATTGATCTTTCTGACTTTACCAGAAGAGAAAGAAATTTTGAATTTTGAGTTCTTTCTCCCCTTCTCAATTATTTCTTCATTCAAAATCCTTTGTTCATCACATATTTCCTTTAGTGGATTACAATATTAATTCTTTTTAAAGCAAAATGTATATTCATCTGTTTGTATACTATATCAAATTTTATCTCTAATTTCCTATACATTTTGTTCCATATGTTCCAAGGTCTTTTTACAAAAAATAAATAGATGACAAGAAAAATCACTAACCATAAAAATGTCAAACTGGCCAATTAATTTTTCCTCATACTTAAGAATTGTTTAAATTAAAATCCAAGAAACATGATCATTTTATATTTGTTATTAATATTTTATTGAAGAAAATCAAACTTAATCAAATCACAATGTGATAAACAGTGTCATAACTGTCTTCTAACCGGTGCTATAATGTATGTGGAATAAGGTCTTGAAAACATGTTGTTACTTACTTTTGTTTGATATTTTATAGGAATGGCACTTCTGAATGACAGAGTGTCTAATGTTAAATAAATCCTGTTATTTAAAGTGACATGTAGGAAAAGTGAAATACCTACAGGTGAATGTTTTTTATTTCTTCACAGAAGAGGTTTTTTTTTTTTTTTTTTCTTTTGTAATAATATTATTGAGGCTATATGTAAAAATTAGGAGCTCTGGTAGCATAGTGCCTAAGGCATTTGACTGCTCACCAGAAGGCTGGCGATTCAAACCCACCAGCCACTCCTTGGAAGGAAGGTTGGGCATTCCTACTTTCGTAGTGATACTGCCTCGGAAACCCAAGGAGGGGTCGCTATGAGTAGGGGCCGACTCGAAAGCAAACAACAACAACAAAATATGTAAAAATTAAGTTCAATTCTCAGTGTAAATTATACAGCAAAACCTGTAGGAGATAACTTTTGTTATGAAGATGAGCTATTTCTCTAAGAAATCAACCCTCTCAGGATTATGTATAGTGGAAAGGGCATTGGACTGAAAGCCATAGAGTCTGTGTTTTGATTTATTCTCAGATAATCGTTAAATTATGTTATGACTCATTACAAATCACCTACTGCCCTGGGCCTCAATTTCCCCTTTTGTTATCTTACTTCCCATAAATGACAGATGAATAAAGTCAGAAAGTGATTGAAAACCACAAAGTGTTAGTAATAACCAACACAGAAAATGCAACACAATTATGTCTTATTTCACGATTTATTTGATTACATATGTCTTGTTGAGCAAGACACTCCATGCCATTAAATCATGAATTGCTAAATTATATCATATGGTGTTAATTTTGAAAAAGTGTATAGCTGTGGTTCACTTAAAGTAAATTGATAATTAGTGAACACTGTTAGTCAAAGGGAAGCTGATTTACAGTGGTTAGTACCAGTGTATACCAGTGTCATGGTGGGGACACAGGAAGTCCTTGCTGCATCAACGTCAATAGGGAATATGAAGGTCTTCTTCTAGGATATGAGAAAACTATCGTTAGGAAAGAGTAATTTTGCAGTTTTTTGCTTTTGTAGACATAGCAGGGATGCAAAATAATGTAATGGAAAAGCAGAGGATTTAGTGAGAAGCTAATTTGAGATTAAATTGCTTTTCTACAAGTTATGACTTGAGAACATTATCTCTTCATTTTAGTTCTCACTTATCTACTAAAAGAATAAATAATAATATTGTATAAATGAAAGGAGATGTAATGTTACAAATTGTGAACTGAAAAGCAGCCATCAGTTTGTTATATCTATTGAAGAAAAAATCTGAGAAGATGAAGGGGCAGTGGGTATATTAATTTAGAGTATAACAGTGGACAAGACAGTCTCTTAAGGAATTTTTGGTAGTTCTATTATTTTAAAATCCTGTTTTATTAGAAATGTAATCTAACATGAATGACAGAAATTTCAAAACAATATTAGGCCACTAAAGAGTACAAAACTAGTATGGATATTTTTTCTGTGTTATTATTGACCTGTTTATATGCTAATGTTTTTAAAAACAAATCCAAAAATACTATGAAAAGATTATTTTAGCAAATGATAAATATAGTCTAGTTTTACGAAGATGAAAACCTTTTACTACTTATCCTTGTCCTAATTACAACCAAAACCTCTGGTTTAATTCTTTTCAATGAGAGAACATACTATGTATGATCCAATCCTTTTAAAGTTACTGAAACTTATACACATCAGCATATGATCTTCCTTGGTGACATGGTGGGGACACAGGAAGTCTTTGCTGCATCAACAATAATTGGAAATATGAAGGAATTATGGATGCTTTATATGCACTTGACACGACTCTTGACTATGGTATTTTCCTGATGCAAGGTCCATAGATGTCAGCTAGGTCCAGTTGGTGCATAATGTTTTCCAAATCTTCTCTATGTTTACTGATTATCTCTCTCTTGGCATACCAATTACTGAAATCCCCCAAAATATTGTTCATTTGTTTATTTGAAGTCCCTGGGCAACACACACAATTAAGGAGTTAAGGGAAACACTGGTGGTTCAAACCCACTCAGAGTTGCAGAGGGAGGAGGCCCAGGCTCCTGGAGACCCTGTGGAGTGTGATGCTGATCTACAGCATAGGGCCGGTCAGGAGCTGGAATCGTGAACAGATTTTAGAAGGATAAAGGGCATCTTTTTACTTAACCACGTATTTACCATTTCATTCTTTTATGCAGACACAGTTTTAAACTTATATCACTTTCTACCTAACAAATGACCTTTACCTTTTCTTATAATAAAAATATGCTGTTGATAAATGATCTCAGTCTCATCCTCTCTGTCCCTTGTCTCCGTATCTCTGGGTCTCTCTCTCACTCTTCCTCTCACGTATGTATGTGTGTGGAAAAAGTCTTCATTTGCCTTTAAATTTGAAGACATTTTTAGTTACATATTCTGTATCAGTGGTTTCTAGTTTAGTGTTTTAAAGTTATCTTTTCGTTGTCTTCTGGCTCACATAGTTTCAGATGGTAAATCTGTCTCCCTTTTATTTCTGTTCCTGAATAAGTAAAGTGCTTTTATTTTTACCCTGGCTGTTTTTAATATAGCCAATTGTCAAAGACAAATAAAGATCATATTTATAAAAATACTGATAATAAAACACCATAATGAAAATTTAAAAAATAAAATAAAAATATAACTTATCATTCATTTTCAGGAAGTTAAAGGAATATAACTTTTTTAATGTTGTTTTTTTTTTCTGTGTAGGCTTTGGAATTTCTTGAATTATGAGTTTATAGATTTTATCAAATTTAGGATTATTATTTTTTTTTTGCTGTTTTTTCTTTTTCTGTTTTGTTCGCTGTAAGGAAGCAAACAGCCATATTAGAAAACCCATGTGGCAAAAAACAATGAAACAATGCAGTTTTCTTCTGGGGTTTAATGGTAGACTCCAGCTGACAGCTTATACAGTAGCAATGCCAACAACCATGTAAGCAGGGAAGCAGACCCTTCCCAATTTGAGCCTCCAGATGAGAAACCAGCTTTGCAGAAGACCCCAATACCATGCCCTGACTCCTGACCCACAGCCACAGATAACACAAGTGTTTTGTGTTAAGCCACTAATCCTGTGATAGTAATGTTATGCAGTAACAATCATTAATAGAGATTTTTGAGTTGGAGGGCATATGGGAGGCAGGAAGCATTGTGTTACACCCATATGTGGTTGATGATCTGCTAACTCACCATGTTGATAAAGAAACAGCCACTGGGTTTCTATTGCTGTCCCTTCTGCCTGGATCGTCCTTCAATTTCTCTGACTCCTGGGTGAGCAAGTATGTATGTGTGTATTTCTTTGTAATGAATGATCCCAGCTTCTTCAGGATACCCATGTTACTAGTGGCAGGGGCAACAAGAGCGAATTCAGGTGTCATTCTGTCCCTGTGGGGTTCCAGCTTGTGCTTACGAGGTTCCAGCCTCCTTGGTATCTTCTCTTTCTACCTGCCTGCCTAAGAACTTAGCCAGACTCCATAACTGTGTAAACTAATCCCCATAAGTAAATATTTAAGTAAATGTTCATATATGTAAATAAATATATCCATGTATACATGAATATATATGTCTATAGATAGATGTAGATGTGTCTGTGCATGTGTGTATATATGTTAATTTCCTATTGATTTCCTAATGGTTCTACTCTTCTGGTGGCATTCTGACTCATACGTCTGGTTATTGATGATTAGGAGATGAGCAATTTGAATTTTATATTGGGTGTTTTTTTTTTTTTGTATTCTTTTAAATAATGTAAATATTATTGGACTTTTTTTTTTCTAGCATGCAATTAAGCTCTTTGGATAAGCTGAATCCTCTCAAGGCTTGGTTTAATATTTGTTAGGCCAGGTACAGAGAAGCTGTTAGTGAAGAGCTAATTGCTCTGATGGTGTAGTGGTTTAGGCATTTGACTGCTAACCAGCCAGTGGTTTGAACCCACCAGCTGCTCCATGGAAGGAAGATGAAGTGGTCTGCTTCCATAAAGATTTACAGCCTTGGCAACTGAGATGGTTAGAGCTGTGTGTCAACTTGGCTGGACCCCAGTTCTGTGTGGTTGTTCCCATGATGGGATCAGATGACTGTGTTCTGAGTGGCCAGTCTGCCCAAGGGGAGTTTCCCTAGGGGTGTGGCCTGCTTCCAAGATATCCAGGGACATCCTGGGAAGAGCCACATTCTTTGAGGGATTGGAACCCTGGTGTGTGGACTATAGACTTCCGTGAGTGAGCAGCCCACCGCTCAGCCTGGAGATCTTGGATTCGTCTTTTGTTGGAGTCAACAACCAGTGTACTGCCTGCGAGCCTTGAATTTCTCAGCCCCCTGCGCTTACGAAAGCTAAGGCTGCCGCCAGCCCGTTCCCTCCAGAGACTTGGACTTGCCAGCTTCTATACGCTTGTGAGCCATTTTCCTAAGATAAATCTCTCTCTCTCTCTCTCTCTTTATAAATATATATATACACTCTGCTGGTTTTTGTGTTTCTCTAGAGAACCCAATCTAACACAGCAACCCAAAGAGGGTTGCTGTAAGTAGGAATCAACTTGATGCCAGTGAGTTTGGTTTTTGGTTATTTATGTAATGAAGGCGCTCAGGTGGCATAGCAGGTTAGACATTTGGCTTCTAACCAGTAAGTCAGCAGTTCAAACCCACGAGCTGCTCCGTGGGAAGATGAGACAATCTACTTCCATAAAGATTCACAGCCTTAGAAACCCAATAGGGGGTCTCTAGGAGTGGGAATCCACTCTCTTTGAGTCCGAATTGACTCAATAGCAGTGAGTTTGATTTTTCTGATTTTTATTTATTTAATAACATTCTGATATTTGTGAAGGTCTGTGGGTTAGGAAAATCTTACTGTTCTATCTAATCATATCAATCCTTCTCAGTCCTCTGTGTGCTCAAAAAATTGATAGGCACACTATTTCTGAGTAATTATCTTCCTTGTCTTGTGTAATTTCCTTTAATGTTTAGATTTATGCTCAACTAAAACTTAAGGATCCCCCTTTGAGTATTTCTGATGCCATTTCTCTGTGTGGCTTCCTCTTTTCCAATATTATACACTGCAAAATCTTGTTGTGTTGGCCTACCTGAGCTCTGATATGGGTCCCTTTGATGAAGTGAGCTCTCTGGCTTCTGCTCACGTCACCCCTCCTTGTAGGCGGCTCACCTCATTTGTTTCTCTTCTCTCAGAGATCACAGCCCTGTGCTACCTGTTTTCCAGTACATAAAAGCATTATTTCTTATATTTTGTCAGTTTTTGAGTGTTTTACAAGAGTTGGAAAAATCTAGATCCTGTTGCTCCATCATGTTCAAAAGCAATTATGCATTTCTTCTTTCATCTTCTTCTGTACTGCCGTATGTCATTGTATGCAATTAGTTATTTGCGGTGATTATTGCTCTAGTTATACACCAGATAGGTATAAATAGGTAAAACACTGATAGTTTTCTACCTATGGTGAAATTCTGAGATAGAAAGCAGGGACATTTACTGAGAAGTAAAGCATTCTTATGACTCTCTCTATATTTTTAGTTGGTTGCACAATCTGACATAAGCTGATATTTTTCATAAGGTCCTTTTAGTAAACATCAGGAGCCATGAAGATTGAAGGCAGGTGAGCACTGAATGTTCCTATCCTGCATCCTTGCTAGTAGGGGGTACATCACAATGAAAGGAAGCTTATATGAAATTCTGTGAAGACATCAGAGAAAAACAGTTGTGTAAACTGTCTATAATTCAAGGTGATCTCTCTAAGGCTTCTGGTAATAATTTTGATCCTAAATTAAAAATATATTCCATATCTAGTGAAGTGAGATGGGGCAATCTACTTCCGTAGTGATACTGCCTCAGAAACCCAAGGAGGGGTCGCTATGAGTTGGGTCCGACTCGACGACATATAACAACAACAACAAGTAAAGTGAGGGAAAACATTTAGCTTGAGTTAACTTTTATCATAGACCTGTGAATAAATATAATTTTATAAATGTTTATATACAACTAATAGTATGTTATTTAAAACTTCTGCCTCTTAAATGATACTCTTGTTTAGTTGTCCAAGTTTTATTTTTTGGGAGGTTTGTATTCAACATTCATTCTGCCTTGTTACAAATGAATCTTACTAAAATGTGGAGGCCTGAAATATACACTTATCTTTCTCTGACTTCCTTGCTGTTTACATATTGGCTACAGATAATGTTACACTCATCACATGCACTCACCTCAACCAAGAACTCTATAGGGTAGAGGTAAAGTGGAAGCTATGCTTCTGACAGTGCTGATTGTATTTTCAAGCACAATCATTGAGGTATATTTTTTTCAATGACAGCATTCCAGGTTCTACATACAGTATGATTGTCATGAGAATGAGTGCAGATAACTGTTTTCTCTAATGTGGTATTGCTGCCTAACTTGCAGGCACGGAATGTGTCTGACCTCTCTGGCATAGCTACCATGGTATGATCCCAGAGCCAAGAGTTCCTCTCTCAATCCCTAACTCCTGAATCATGACTAAGGTTGTGTATTTCTAGAATAAACTATCTCATGGCTTTTTCCTCATTTCTCACATTTCCTGATGGGCATAAGCAGACATTCCCATAATGAACACATTCTGTGACATTTATCTGGCAATCATTCCTGGAGACTTAAACTAGAATTGCTGAGACGCAAGAATTTTCACTGAGTTTGAAAGCACCCAATCACCTGTATTCCCTGTAACTGTACTGAGAGTCATAATGAGACCAAGGCTGCTAGGTTTCTAAAGACCAAGTGCCAGAGAGCAGAGAGAGATACAGAGAAAGAACCCCAAAGATCTACAGAGGATTCTCAAGTGTTCATCAGTACACTGGTTGGTGCAGGCATGTCAGGAAATTATGACAGGTTGGAGATAGAAACGTTGTGAGGATTACAGGCAATACTGCCCAGCTCTCATACAGAACCAGACACAGTGTGTTCCCATAGGATTGACTTCCTTTGGCCAATTATGATGATTTAGGTTTATTTTTTTGTTTGGTTAGTTTTGCTTTTGCTTTGTTTTATTTTCGCTTATAAAACAATTTCAAACCTCTGTTATCATATTGAAAGAAGTGGTGAATATGGATATGTTTCCCTGGTCCAAATCTTAGGGGAAAAACATTCAGTGTTTCACAATTAAGTAGGAAGTTATTTGTGGGTTTTATAGATGCTCTTTAAGTTTGAAGATGTTCTTTTCTCTTTCAAGTTGTTAAGAGTTCTTTTCATGGAATGGGTGTTGGAGCTTGTCAAATGCTTTTCCAGCATCTATTGAGATGAGAATTTGTTCATTTTTCTTCCTTAGTCTGTTAATATGTTGTACAGCAATAAATAGATTTCAAATATTAAAACTGTGTTTGTTTCCTGGAATAAATCATAGTTAGTCATGGTGTATAGTATTTTCTTTTTGTTTCTGGATTTAATTTGTTACTATTCTGTTAAGGATTTTCATGTATTTATCCATGAGGATATAGGACTGTTGTTTCCTTTCCTTGTGAAATCCATATCAGGTTTGAAAATAAGATGATACTGGCCTCCTGGAATAAAGTCTTTATGTAAAACATTATTATAGGCCCCTCAGCCCTCCTATTTTTTCCAACATTTTACTTTCATCTCATTTATGTCTTTGAATTGAAGGTGTCTCTTTTAGACAAAATATGCTTGATTCCTTTTTTTTAATCTTGTCTTTTAACCTCTTCCTTTTGATATTTAGATCAATCATAATTAATGTAATTATTGATATGATTGAATTTGTCTTTCCCATTCGTTTTCTATACATCATGTTTTTGTTCCATAATTGATAGTTAACTGTTGTAACAATTTCTGTTGATACTTTATAATTTTTGAAGTATCTTCTTAGTTCTTACTTTGGGATTATTGGTAACTCTGTGGTGGAATTCTCACCTTCTCTGTGGCTTTGATTCCCAACCAATATGCCTCGCATACAGCCACCATCCAGCTCTGTCAGTGGAGGCTTGGGTGTTGCTACGATGCTGAACAGTTATGAGTAGAGCTTCCAGGCTGAGACAGACTAGAAAGAAACACTTGATGACCTACTTCTGAGAATCAGCCAGTGCAAATCCTATGGACCACACTCTATGCAACTGATCACAGTGAGCAAGACTGCAGCATTTGATTCCACTGTGCATGGGTTTCCATGAGTCCATGAGCTGGGGGCCAGGTCAACTGCAGCTAACCACAAATCTGTGTGTCTGTATAAGTATGCACACACACGCACACCCATACATCAAACCAAACCAAACTCACTGCGTCAGTTGATCCTGACCCATAGTCACCCCTCCTTGTGTTTCCGAGGAGGTATCACTATGGAAGTAGATAAGTAGATTCTCCAGTCTTCCTTCTGAGGAGTGGCTGGTGGGTTTGAACTGCGAGCCTTCTGGTTAGCAAACATTAGAAGGCAAACATTCTATAAAATAAAAAGTGACACTTTTGTAATAGATTGATAACATTTCAGTTCAGTTCTTCAAATGAAAAATACATAAAGAATAACTGTTGTGTTATATGTGTATGTATATATATGTATGTGTGTGTGTGTGTGTGTATTCTTTTTTTCTTGATGATTTGTGATACTATATTCCGTCACATGTGGCTTTATTGACTTACCTACATCTGATGTCACCACTCTCTAACATAACCCCTGTGATGGTTAATGTTATGTATTACTTTGGCTATGCTGTAATTCTCAGTGCTTTGGCAGATGTGGTGGTTATGTTTTTGTGTCAATTTAGTAGGCCTAATTGAGTGCTGGGCAGCTGGATGTAGTATTCCCCATGATGAGACTAGTTATAAACTTCATGGTGGAATCTACTATGAACAGCTGAGTAGCTGTCTTTGGATATGTGATCTGCTTCCTGTGTATAAGGAGAAGCTTTGAGAAAGGTCTCTAGCCTGTGGCATGCTTGGACCCTGCATGTAGCTGTGTCTTTGCTAAGCAGCCTGCTATGCTCTGCCGACCTTGGGACTTACAATGGACTTAAGTTAATGGCCTGCTGTGTGGTTTAGTAACATCGGGACTCTGTGCCTTTTTACTTGTCCACCTTGGGGCTTTTCAGCCTCAGCAGCCAGCAGCTACCTAAGTGAAGAAACACCTCTAGCTCCAGTGGGCCGGGAGTAGGAGGCAGAGCTGGACCTCAAGGTTGAGGGGCTTTCACCCAGCCCTTAGAGCCTGGCACTTTGAACGTGGACTTAAAGCCTCCAAATAATAAGAATAAACTCCTGTTTGGTAAGGCCATCTCATTTGTAGTATATTCCTTTACAGCAGCACTAGGTAACTGGAACAGCAGACATTGGATTGATGATTGCTTTTCCATAATGTCATATGATGTATCATTCATCTCCCGTATTGTGATATGATATGAGCAGTCGATCAGTTGAAACTCAGTCAGTTTCCTCATAGTTTCCTAGGTCTGTATCCAATATATATGAATGTTCTGGCAAAGCTTTCCTTCTCACAATCTTGCATCTAACTCATCATTATCTGAGCTCTGGTTCTTGAGAGATGAGCCAGCAGCCTGCTATCTGACCTGCTGATTTTGAGTTTCTCGGCCCCTGCAACCACGTAAGTCAGAAAGAGGCTCCAACCTGATGTCTAAATCATGGATTTGGGACTTGCCAGCTTCTATAATTCCATCATTTGAATAAATTTCTCTCTCTCTCTCTCTCTCTCTCTCCTGTGTGTGTGTGTGTGTGTGTGTGTGTGCTTCACTGGTTTTGCTCCTCCGGAGAACCCAGCCTAAGACACCCACCCACCATAATAATGTTGGAAATAATTACATCCCACTTGCTTCTCTTAGAATGCTTTCATATGGATAGCCTTTGATTGTTATTTCTTGCTAAGGCTTTTTTCCAACATTTTAAAGCCCCCACTGCCTTGGAAACCCAAAGAGCAGTCGCTATGAGTTGGGTCCCACTCGATGGCCCATAACAACAACAACAACAACTGAAATATATGAGCAAAAATATCACTTTCTTTGAAAAGGGCTCTCTGAGGCTAGTAAAAATTCCAAGTCTCTCTCTCACTTTTGAACAAAACTTGAACCAATATCATTAGCATAAATCTTCTAATAAAAGGCTTTCTTTATTCATAGTTAAATAGCATTTTGAAGGACCTAGAACTTTGCAAAACTAACCTCTGAGTAAGGATTACCTTACATTTTGGGTAAATCATTATTACATAGAGAACAATAGAATGACTTAAGATATTTGCACAGCAATGAATAAACAGTATAGGCTTAAACCAGCATCCAATTTCAAATCAGGCTTTAGGGATTTATATGGATATATTATTCTTAAAAAATATATATTGTACAAAGGGAAAAATCACAGAAGATTGTTCCACCTCTTAAGGACATGTCTTTGAAAAGGACAATATAAGATAGAATGTATTGATGCACTGTAGGTTTTCAAAACACTGTGTCGAGAAAGTACTGGAAAATTGTCTAACATGTCTAACATAGCACTTAAAATATTATACATTGACAATAACAGTATTATTTAAGCATGCTACTTTTTATAAGGAGCTGTGGTAGCATAGTGCTTAAGTCACTTGACTGCTAACCAGGAGGCTGGCAGTTCTAACCCACCAGCCACTCCTCGGAAGGAAGGTTGGGCAATCTACTTCTGTAGTGATACTGCCTCAGAAACCCAAGGAGGGGTTGCCATGAGTCGAGTCTGACTCAACAGCACATAACAACAACAACAACAACTTTTTATAACAACTTTCTTGAGATATCATTTATATAACATAAAATTCACTTTTTTAAAGTATGCAATTTGTGATATTTTGTTTAATCCCAGAGTTGTGCAACTGTCAGCACCATCTAATTGAAAAGCATGTCTTCTCCCCACAAGGTAATTCCGTGCACATCAACAGTCACACTGTTCCTCGCTACCTGCAAAAACTGGCCATCATTAACAACTTTCTGTCCCCAGGCATATTCCCATTCTGGATACTTTATATGAATACAGCGATGCACTAATTGGTTGCTTAGCACTAGCTTCTTTCCTTCCGTCTCCATATATTTATGTTTCCTAAATATTTATCCAATCTATTCATTTCTTTCCCATCCTGCTTATTGTTCTTTTTGTTAGGTGTTGTTAAGTCACTTCTGACTCACCAATACCCCATGTGATGGAGTCATACTGCCCATAGGGTTTTCCAGGCTGGAATCTTTATGGGTGCAGATTATCAGCTTTTTACTGCAGAGCTGCTTGGTGGATTTGAACCACCAACCTTCAGTTAACAACTAAGTGCTTAACTGTTGTGCCATCAGGGTCTTTCCAAACCCACTACTAGAAATCTATTTCAAACACTCCTCACTTCCTATACAATTTACTATATTCATCTACTACATTATTTTGTTTGTATGTCTTTGTTTACTGCCAGTCTCTGGCATTTCTAAATAAACTCTGTGAGGGAGGAGAGAAAGAAGAGAGAGAATGAATGCTTGTGTTTCCCTTGGTGTACCTTCATCATGTTGTACATTGGCCTACACATGTTGTTGTTGTTGTTAAGTGCCGTTGAGTCATTTCCGACTCATAGCGACCCCATGCACAGCAAAATAAAACACTGCCTGATCCCGCGCTAGCCCCACAATCCCTGCTATACTTGAGCCCATCATTGCAGCCACCATATCAGTCCATCTTGTTGAAGGCCTCCCCCTCTTTCGTCAACCCTCCACCCTACCAAGCATGACATCCTTCTCCAGGGAATGGTCCCTTCTGACAACATGACCAAAATAGGTGAGACGAAGTCTGGCCATTCTT
>NW_006921757.1:3380348-3399250 GCF_000298275.1 Orycteropus afer afer | reverse complement strand
GGGCGTCCCTGAGTTGTCTCTCCTCACCTGTAACCCTGGGGCTGACTGCTCTTCTGTCTGGGTTCGAGGCCTATACATAGTAAGTGAGTAAAACACATATGAATGGATGTCTGAATGAATGATTACATACATAACTGGGATGGTATATCCAGACTTACTGTCCATCAGACTTTTGCCATAGTGATTTTTCTAACTGTAAATGTCACTCTCATTTGAACTCATTTACCCCATGGCCTTGAATATGAAACCCACTTGATATGGAATCTAAGAACATCTCGTGTCAGTTTTCACCATTCTTCCACTTACCCAGTATCTTCAAACATTAGATGTTTTGTTGTTCTGTGAAAACTAGTTGATTTATCTCCATGCGTTTATGCATAATACACTTACAGCTCTTAGGAATTGAGTACTGAAGGAAATACCAAACCAAAAAAACCTAACTCACTGCCATAGAGTCAATTTGACTCATAGCAACCCCTCCTTGGGTTTCTGAGGTGGTATCTCAATGGGAGCAGATTGTCCAATCTTCCTTCTGAGGAGTGGCTGGTGGGTTGGAACCAGCCTTCTGGTTAGCAGTCAAATGCCTTAGGCACTATACCCCCAGAGCTCCCCTGAAGGAAATAGAGGTAATATTTCCCTCTATCACAGGACAACTGAGCTCTATTGTGATTTTTGGTCCAGTATTTATTCCCCTCTTTAGAAAAGCCCTTCCAGGTAAGTGTAAAATCTTTGTAGATTCCCCTCTACTTAGTAGACATCTAATATGTAACTGAAAGACAAAATAATAATAATAAGAGCCAAGACCCACACCACAGGAGATTCACTGGCACATTCAAGTACATCTGCAAGTTTAATTTGCATAGATCTAATTTGAAGGTTTTTTTCTTTTCTTTTCCCTGGCATCCAGGAAATAAAATTGTGTATTTAAAGTAAGATAGCTGATAATTGAGACTTGTAGAAGCTGAGAATTAATATTTCAATTTCGGTCCATGCTGATAAATAAAAATTATAGTTATTTCTAACCAATATTTGGAATAACATGTCCCCAGATTCTTTTCCAGAAAAATAATGCTTAGTGTACTCATTTGCATGTATTTGCAATTGTATATCTTACTCAACATGTACTATTGGCAATTAGAGCTATACATTCAAACCACAAGCTAATAATCTGGCTCCAAAAAGTTATAGAGGAATTTGGCAACTCTTTTATTTTCCCCTTGTGTCTGTCTGAAATTCGTCAAGCTAATTAACCTCTCAGAGCATCCATATCCTTGAGTATAAAATAGGGATAATAACATCTAATTCACAAATCAGTTAAGGATTAGGACTGATGATGATGATGATGATGTCACTTACTGAACAGCTATCCTGTGTCTTAACAGAGCATAAATTTATTGCCTCATAATACTGGAAGCTAGAATCTGAATTCAGAGCATAAACAGGACCATGAGGTATCTCTCTCTACTCAAGGGACAGATCTTCCTTATCTCTTCCAGCTTCTGGTGGTCCCAGGCATCTCTTGATATTCCTTGGCTGGGAGATGTATCTTTATGTGGTGTCTTTGTCTTCCCCTTTTGTGACTGTGTCTCTTCTGTTTTGCCCTTTTATAAGGACACCAAATAGAATGGATTAGGACCTACCCTACCCCGATATGACTTTGTTAACTGACAATAAAAGGAAAATCAATTTCCAAACAAAAGTCACATTCACAGATACAGGGGTTAGGACACAAGTATATCTTTTTGAAAGACAAAATTTGATCCATAACACTATGTACTACCTTCTATGAGAAACACTTGATATAATTTATTTAAACCCCATCCTACCTCATGGATTACTGCCTTCCTTATGTAGATATCAGAAAAGAGTTGCATAAACTTATATAACAAGTTCATGGTAGACACATTCCAAACCTTATGCACTTATCTACTACACTGGATCATATCTTCCTATGCAAAATCTCTTGTTCACATCATGTCTAATTTCTAGGCCATTGCACATATTGGGAAGAATGTATTGATTTTTCAATGAAAATCCCCCAAGAGAATCTAATAAATATGATGCATTAATGGATTACATAACTAAATTGTCATTTTTTTCTCCTTTGAAGAAGTATATTACATTATTATCAATGTACTTTATTTGCCATAGGGGAGTAACATTCTATTATTTATTCAGTTCAGATTGCGCAATAATACAATACTATAAAATAGATGGAAGTGTTCTAGGTAGAAAAAAGTACAGACAGTCCCTGAGTGATGACTTAAAGACAATGCATATGTTCTGGTTACCTAGTGCCACTCTGACAAGAATATACCACAAATGGGAAGGCATTAACAAACAGGAGTTTATTCTTATAATTTGGAGACTTTAAGTCCACATTCAAAGTGCCAGTCTCTAGGGGCTGGATGAAAGCCCCTCAACCTTGGGGTCCAGCTCTGCCTCCTGCTCCTGGCCCACTGGAGCTAGAGGCATTTCTTTACTCAGACAGCAACTGGCTGCTGAGGCTGAGAAGCCCCAAGGTTGACAAGTAAAAAGGCACAGTGCTGATGTTACCAATCTACATGGCAAGCCATTAACTTAAGTCCACTGTAAGTCCCAAGGTTGACAGAGCATAACAGGCTGCTGAGCAACGACACAGCTACATGCAGGGTCCAAGTGTGCCAAAGGCTAGAGACCATTCCCAAGGCTTCTCCTTATGTACAGGAAGCACATTACATCCCAAAGGCAGCTACTCAGCTGCTTGTGGTAGATCCCACCATGGAGTTGATTGCCCAGCCACTCAACTAGGCCCAGGCAAGTTGACACAAAAACATAACCACCACAGCATACTTGCCCTTTTGTTGTTGATAGGTGCTATCAAACTGGTTCTGACTCATAGTGATGCTTTGTACAACAGAATGAAACACTGCCCAGCCAGTGTCATCCTCACAATAATTGCTTTGTTTGAGCCCATTGTTTCAGCCACATGTCAATCCATCTCATTGAGAGTTTTCCTCTTTTTCACTGACCCTTTACCAAGCATGATGGTAAAGGACCAGGGACTGGCCCTTCCTGATAACATGTCCAAAGTACATGAAACAAAGTCTCACCATCCTCGATTCTAAGGAGCATTCTAGTTGTACTTCTTTCAAGACAGATTTGTGTCTTCTTCTGGTAGTCCATGGAACATTCGATATTCTTTGACAGCTTCATATGTCAAAGGCATCAATTCTTCTTTAGTTTTCCCAGTTCATTGTCCAATTTTCACATGCATATGAGGCAATTGAAAATACCATGGCTTGTGTCAGGAGCACTTCAGTCCTCAAATTGGTATCTTTGCTTTTTAACATTTTAAAGAAATCTTTTGCAGCAGATTTGCTCAATGCAATATGTCATTTGACTTCTTGACTGCTACTTCCATGGCTGTTGATTGTGGATCCAAGTAAGATGAAATTCTTGACAACTTTATTCTTTTCTCTGTTTATTATAATGTAGCTTATTGGTCCTATTGTGAGGATTTTTGCTTTCTTTATGTTGAGGTGTAATCCACACTGAGACCTGCAGTCTTTGAATTTCATCAGTAAATGTTTCAAATCCTCTTCACTTTCAGCAAGCAAATTGTGTCATCTGTACATCACAGGTTGTTTATGAGTCTTCCTCCAATCCTGATGCCTTGTTCTTCTTCATATAGTCCTGGCTCTCAGGTTATTTGCTCAGCATACAGAATGAATAAATATGGTGAAAGGATACAACCCTGACACAAACCTTTCCTGATTTTAAACCATGCAGTATCCCCTTGTTTTGTTTGAATGACTGTTTCTTGGTCCATGTATATGTTCCACTTGAACACAATTAAATGTCTAGAATTCCCATTCTTTGCAATGTTGTACATAATTTGTTATGATTCACAGAACTGAATGCCTTTGAATAGCCAAAAAAACAGACGTAAACATCTTTCTGGTATTATGTGCTTTCAGCCAAGATATATTTGACATCAGCAATTATATCTTTCCTTCAATATCCTCTTCTGAATCCACCAGTTCCCTATTGATGTTCTGCTGCAATTATTTTTAAAAATTTCTTCAGCAAAACTTTATTGAGAGTGATATTGTTAATTATATTGCATGATAATCTCTGCATTCTTTTGCACCCCCTTTCTTTGGAATGGGCACAGACATGAATCTCTTTTAGTCATTTGGCTATGTAGCTGTGTTTTAAATGTCTTTGTATAGATGAGTAAATGTTTCCAGCATTGCATGCGTTTGTTGAAACACTCAATTGATATTCTGTCCATTCCTGTAGCTTTGTTTTTCACCAATAACTTCAGTGCAGCTTTGACTTCTTTCAGCACCATCGGTTCTGATCACATGCTACCTTCTGAAATGGTTGTACTTCAACAAATTATTTCTGGTACAGTGACTCATCATCCATCTTCTTTGACATTTCCTGCATTGTTCAATATTTTGCCCATAGAATCCTTCAGTATTGCAACTCAAGGCTTGAACTTTTCTTCAGTTGTTTTAGCTTGACAAATGTCAAACATATTCTTCCCTTTTGATTTTCTAACTCCAGATGTTTTCACATTTCTTTATAAAAGTTTACTTTGTCTTCTTGAAATCTTCTTTTCAAATATTTCACTTCATAACTTCTTCCATTCACTTTAGTTACTCTCCATTCATGAGTAAGTTTCAAAATCTCTTGTGACAGCCATTTTGGTCTTTTTTTCTTTTTCTGTCTTTTTAATGACATTTTGCTTTCTTCATGTATGGTGTCCTTGATGTCATCCCATAACTTGTTCAATTTTCCATCACTGGCATTTAGTGCTTCAAAATATATTCTTCAGATGGTCTCTAAATTCAGGTGGGATAAATTCAAAGTTGTATTTTGATTCTTATGGACTTCTTTAAGTTTTCTTCAGCTTCAGCTTGAATTTGTATGTGAGCAATTGATGGTCTTTTCCACAGTTGGCCCCTGGCTTTGTCCTGATGGATGATAATGAGTTTCTCCATTGCCTTTTTCGAAATATGTAGTTGATTCAATTCCTATGTATCTCTTCTATATATAGTCCTCTTTTATGTTGTTTAAAATAGTATTTGCAATGACATATATATTTAATGTAAAATTTATGTAAATTTGCCCTCACTTTGAGACAGTTGAACCAATCCCTAAATAGAAAAAAACAAACAAACAACAAAAAAAATGGCCACCTAGTAGATTTTGACTGATAGTGTCCCTATAGGGAAGAGTACAACTGCCCTATATAATTTTCACGGCTATAAGTCTTTTCGGTAGCAGACTGCCTTATCTTTCTTCTGCAGAGGGGCTGCTAGGTTTCAATCAACAACCTTTTATTTAGCAGTCACATGTTTTTAACCACTATTCCACCAGAGCTCCTTGACCCAACCCCCTAAACCAAAAAAACAAACTCACTACTGTTGAATTGGTTCCAATTCATAGCGACCCCTCCTTGGGTTTCTGAGGCAGTATCTCTATGGAAGTAGATTGCCCAGTCTTTCTTTCTTCCTTCTGAGGAGTGGCTGGTGGTTTTGAACTGCCAGCCTTCTGGTTATCAGTCAAATGGCTTAGGCACTGCACAAATTCTCTTTTTTTTTTTTTTTTCTTTTTTAATTTTACTGTGATTTGGGTGAAAGTTTACAGAGCAAATTCATCTTCCATATAGCAGCTCACATACACTTTGTCTCATGACATTGACTGTAATCTCCCACATACAACAACTCTCCTCCCACTTCCTCCCCATAGCTACTTCTTCCCTGTGTCCTTCTCTCTCATGCACTCCTGCCCCAAACTGTCTCCTTGTACATACACAGCCCTTCTATTCTCCCAGGATTGATCTTTCCAAAGAATGTATCTACCTAATGTAAATGTTCAGCTCATATTGCTGTCTTTTGTTTGGCTGGAAGCTGCAGGAGTGGGTTCAATTCCAGACCTCAAAGTCAGCTGGGGGCCATAGTCTCAGGGGTTCCACCAGGTTCTATTAGACCAGCAAATCTCATCACTTTATTATTATTTTTTAAAAAAAAATGATTTTGAGTTTGTTCCACATTGTTTTCCCACTCTATCCAGGATCTCCTACATAGATCTCCCTCTAAGTAGTTGACAGTGGTAGCTGGACACCATCTAGTTCTTCTGGTCTCATAGGCTTATAGGCTGAGCATCGTATGGTGTACCAGTCACTTGGACTAATTTTCTCTGTGCATCTTTGGTTTTCTTCATTCTTCTTTGGTCCAGACGAGCAGAGACTCATCATTTTGCATCTAGATGGCTGCTTGCCAGCTTTTAAGATCCCAGTTGCTACTTGCCAAAGTAGGATGTGGAACAATATTTTTGGGCAGTGCACAAATTCTTTATCACAATCACCTTCACTTGCTTCACTGTCAGCTTTCAATCATTGAAAAGGCTTTGAGCCTTTTCTTGCACTAAACCCCCCAAAAAACCCAGTCCCACTGCCATCAAGCCTATTCTGACTCAGTAACTTCAAGCGGGTTTCCGAGGTGGTCAATCTTCACAAAAGTTGATTGCCCAATCTTTCTGCCGTGGAGTGGCTGGTATGTTTGAACCGCCAGCGTTTTAGTGAGCAGTCAAATGCCTCATGCACTGCATCACCAGTGATCCTTATTTCTTGCACTAAAATAAGGCTAAATAAGAACAATATGCACCTGTTCTGGCTTACTTACAAATTCCACTGAAAGACTCACTTAGACATAAAGGCATACTTAAGAACAGATCTCATTCATAACCCAAGGACTGCTTGTAATTAACATTGTTTTCTACAGTATAAAAATGCAGTTATGACCTAATAGCTTCTTTATTGTTGTTTTCTTTAAAATATACTCATCTGAAATGTAGTTATGTTATCAACAAATATTCTCTGTTCTTATTTATTATTTATTGAATAACTTTAAAACATTCTATTCATAATAAGGGAAATAGCTGTGTGCTATTATTCCAGGATGGAACTAATGTCTCCTGAGGACTTCCCCGAGGTACACCAGATCTTTAAATCCTGCCATTTCTGTTCTCTATACATGGCTTATGAGTCATTGCTTTCATTATCATCAGCATCAGCATCATCACTATTATTATTACCTTGTTAAACATTTTTAGTGGAATTGTTGTAAAATCGTGTGGGCTCCAATTCAGTCTACCCATACATACTCCTGGACAGGATCTGTGGACTGAATGTGTTGTTTCATGGTGTAGAACAATGCTTAGCCTGATTTCTCGTCCAGGAAATTGTATGGGGAGGAAGGGAAGGCAAAGAATGGTAGAAAAATGAAAACGAGAATAAAAAATTGAATAAATTTCTGATGTATCTCAGAAATGCTAATTCCAAACTATGGCTATTAGGCGTTTGACTGCTAACCAGAAGGCTAGCACTTCAAACCCACCAGCCACTCCTCAGAAGGAAGAATGGGCAATTGACTTCCATAGAGATAACACCTCAGAAACCCAAGGAGGGATCACTGTGACTCAAAATCGACTCAATGGCAGCAAGGTTTTTCTTTTCTTTTTCACCCAACTCCACAACCCCCTCTCCTGAATCGTTTTTTTTTTTTTTTTTTAAGATTAGATCTATCAACTATTATATTTTGTCATTTTGCCATAATATATTTCCATCAAACTAAAAATAGCAGACAAATAATGAGGAAAATATGTATCCCTCACCCTGCTGAAGAGTAAATCATTAAAATTAGATTTAAATTCCACCGTCTTTCTCTCTCTCTCCAGTCACATCACAGCTAACAATACTCTGTGTATCATTCATGATGCACTAAATGGAAAACTATCTCCCAGATTACAAGCATTAAAATAACAACTGTTTATTTCCTTCTCTTCCTACATCCTTGTGGGTATGTACTCAAGGAACCAAATCTTGAACTTCAGTGGCCTCTGTGCCAGAAATATCACAGAACCTTAGTGGCATAGTGGTTAATACATTCCCCTGATAACCAAAGGGTTGGCAGTTCAAACCCACCAGCTGCTGCACAGTTGAAAGATGAGGCAGTCTGTTCCTATAAAGATGTACAGCTTTGAAAACCCTATGGGACAGTTCTACTCTGTCCTATAGAGTCACCTATAAGTCAGAATTGACTCAAGTGACTGTAGGTTTGGTTTGTTATGCCAGAAAGAAAAGTAAAATATCTGGAATCTTACACCAACAACTAAATGCTTTGCCTGGGAATATGTTAGTGTTACTTCCACTAACAGTTCATAGATGGAACAAGTCACTTGGCCCCAATTGTTTGCTAAGCGTGAGAAGGTGCAGTCCTGTCAAGTCACCAGAAGGTCTAAGAATCAGAAATATTTATAAACAGCAATAATGACCACAACACCCTGATGTTGCTGTTTATGTCTAATGTATTTGTGGAACACTCCCGACCAAATATACAGTTTCATAAACTTTGTAAACTTAATATAAATTGTTTTGAATTATATTTATCTTTCTGCAACTTGTTTTACTTTACAGTTGTTATTGTGTTGGTGACGTTAATCAAATTGATTACATGTAGTGCAGTTTCAAATATTTTCAATGTTGAAAAATATTTCATTCTACAGATATATCACACTGTTTGTTGTCCAGTTTCTGTTGATGAATATATGAAATACTTTCATGCTTTCTTTTCTGATTATTACAAAAACGTAAAAATTATTGTATGTCATGCCCTATAATCATATGCAAGAATTTCTTCTGTATATACAGTTAGCAGTAACACTTTGGGGTCCGAAAGTATGCAATGTTCACTCTTACAAAATTAGATCAATTTATGCTTTAATCCATTTGGAATTGATTTTTTTTCTGCTTGAAGATTGGATTTATTAATCTGTTTTAAATTTAAACAGCTTCATCAAGAAATAACTCATCTATCTAAAATATATCATTCAATAGTTTTAATGTATTCACAGTCGTATAACCATCAGCACAATACATTTTAGAAAATTTTCATTACTGTGAAAAGAAAACCATGTCCCCTAAGCTATTACCTTCTGTCCTCATTCCCCCAACCTCAGAAATCACTAATAGACTTTAACCTGTGGACTTTCCCATTCTACAGATGTCTTATCAATGAAATCAATACCCTGCTGACTTGATTACTGGGAGTCCTCCAACTTTATTTTTTAAGATTGGTTTGGCTAGTAAGGGTCGCTTGCATTTCTACGTCTATTGTTGGATAACCTTGTCCATTTCTATAAAAAAGACAGTTGGGATTTTGATAGAGATTGCACCCAGTGTCTAATACAATTAGGTGATTATGGTAATCTGTGCACTATTAAGTTTTCCATTCAGTGAAAACAACATGTCTTTCTATTTATCTCAGGCTTTCTCAGTTACTTATAACAATGTCTCAGAGTTTTTAGTGTACTAGTTGTGGACTTTCTGGATTACATTTATTACTAATTGCTGCTGTTGTGTGCCGTGGAGTCAGATCGATGCATAGCAACCCCTCCTTGGGTTTCTGAGGCGGTATCACTACGGAAGTAGATTGCCCAACCTTCCTTCTGAGGAGTGGCTGGTGGAAACCCACCAGCCTTCTGGTTAGCAGTCAAGTGCCTTAGGCACTACGCTTCCAGAGCTCCCATTTTGAAACTATTGTAAATGGAATTGTATTCTTAATTTCATTTTGACATTATTAATTGCTGGTGAATAGAAATACAATGCATTTTGGTTTATTAGTTGTATACACTTCAAGCTGACTGAAATTATTTGTTATTTCTAATCATTTCTCTGAGGAGTCCTTATGATTTTCCACATAGAAAACATTGTCATCTGTGAATAGAAACAGTTTCCTTTGTTTCTTTTTGATCTTCTTGTCTTTTATCTAAAATTTTTTTAAAAAAATAATTATTGTCCTGGCTAAAACTCCTATTACACTGTTTAGTGAAAGTGTTAAAGTCTATAATCTTATCTTGAAATTAAAGTAGTGTAGTAGTTAAGGTTGTGTGCCAACTTGGCTGGGCCCAGTTTTGAGTGGCTGGACAGCTGGATGTAGTTATTCCCCATGATGAGACTGGCAATCACCTTCTTGGTGGAATCTACTAGAGTAGCTGAGTAGCTGCTTTAGGGATGTGGTCTGCTTCTAGTATATAAGAAGTTTGGGGACTGGTCTGCAGTTTTTTGGCTCACACTTGGACCCTGCATGTAGCCTAGTCTTCATTTAGCAGCCTGTCTTGTTTCCTGCTGATCTTAGGACTATCTCTGGACTTGAATTATTGGTCTACCATGTTGTTTGGTAATATTGGGACTCTGACATTTTACCTTGAGCTTGTTAGCCTCAGCAGCCAGAAGCTGCCTGAGTGAAGAGACACCTGTAGCTCCAGTGGGCCAGGAGCAAGAGGCAGAGCTGAAGGCCGTGGTCTAGGGGTTTTGACCCAGCCCCTGGAATTTTGCACTTTGAACTCGGACTTCTAGCCTTCCAAACAGTAAGGAAATAAATCTGTGTTTGTTAAGATAACCCATTTGTGGTATATTTCTGCTAGAGGGGCACTTAAAAACCAAACGAAACGTATTGCCATTGAGTCTTTCCTGACTCATAGTGACCCCATTGTGTTTCCAAAGTGGTAAATCTTTACAGAAGTAGATTGCCCCATCTTCCTTCCTCAGAGTGGCTGGTGGGTTTGAACCACCAACCTTCTGGTTAGCCATCAAATGCCTTAGGCATTACGCCACTAGAATTCCTTTAGAGTGGCACTAGAGGTAATCAAAACAAGTAGTAAAGTAGTTGCCCTTAGGGGAAAATCTTTCAATCCTGAGACATTTATTTGTGTATGTGTTCCTTTGGAGACACTCCTTAGGTTTCAGATTCAGGTTGGCTGTAAGCTTTACAGCTGCTCGCCCAGCCTGAAACTTCTGCAGGGTCTCTGGGTGGGTTTCAACAAGAAACCTTTGGGTTATTAGTTGAGTCCATACCGTCACTGCCACCCAGGGACCTTGAAATTTTCTTTCACCATTATATGTTACATTAGTTTGGGATTTTTATTAGATATCGTTTGTCAAGTTGACAAAGTTGGCTTCTATGCTTAATTTTTTGAGTGTTTTCCTTATGAAAAAGTGTTGACTGTTATCAAATGACTTTTCTGTTTCTACCAATAAAATACTGTATTTTTTGTCCTTTATTCTATTAATATGGCATATTGGTTGATTTTCATATGTTAAAGCAACTTTGAATTCCTAAGATAAATCCACTGTTTATGCTGTGTAAACCTTTTTAAATGCTACTGGATTCAGTTTGGTATTGTTCTTGTGAGGGTTTTTGTGTCTAATAGAGAGAGGATATTGATCTGCAGTTTCTGATACTTTGATCTGGTTGTGGTGTCAAGGTAATACTGGGTCCATAAAATGAACTGGAAGGATGCTCTCATTTTGAATTAGGTGTAAACATTTTCAAAGGATGATTGTTTAATTACTCTTTAAGTATTAAATACAATTTACCAATGAACCCACCTATTGCTGGAAGGTTTTCTATGTGAAAATTAGTAAAAATTTCTTACTCTAAAATCATTGCTTGTAGTTCTATTTAGATTTGCTATGGGGCTCTGGTGGCATAGTGCCTAAGGCATTTGACTGCTAGCCAGAAGGCTGGTGGTTCAAACCCACCAACCACTCCTCAGAAGGAAGGTTGGGCAATTTACTTCCTTAGTGATACAACCTGGGAAATTCAAGGAGGGGTCGTTATGAGTCAGGATTGACTCGAGAGCAGTGAGTTTGGTTTTTTTTTGGTGTGTGTTTTGGTTTTTTTAATTCATTTTTGAGTCAATTTCAAAAATTTGTTTCTTTCTAGGTATTTGTTCATTTATTTTAAGGTATTTGTAGGAATAAAATTTTCATGGTACTCACTTTTAAGTTTTTTAAATTTGTTTTTGCAAGGTTGATAGTGATGTCCCCTCTTTTAATCCTGATTTTAGTAATTCAAATCTTTTCTCCTTTTGTCTGTCAGTCTAGTAGAACTTTTGTCTATTTTTTTTTTGATTTTTACAAAAAAAAATAACCTTTGCTTTTGTTGGTTTTCTCTATTTTTTTCTGTTGCCTATTTAATTTATTTACATTCTAAAGTTAATTATTTCCATCCTTCTGACTGCTTTGATTTTAGTGTGGTCTTCTTTTTCCAGCTTCTTAAGGTGAAAGTTAAGTTATTAACTTAGGATTTCAGCTCATTAATCTCAAAGGAGTTTCTAATTTCCCTTGTGATTTCCACTTTGATTCTATCATTAGTTAGGATTTTGCTTGTTTTGTTTTAATTTTAATTTCCATATATTTATAAATTTCCAAATTGTCCTCTAATTATTAATTTTTAATTTCATTCCACTTGGTTAAAGAACATAGTTTGTAGGATTTCGAAACAATTAAATTTATTGAGGCTTGTTGTATGGCCTACCATTATGGTCTATCCTGGAGAATGTTCCATCTGCACTTGAGAGGAAAGTGCATTCAGCTGGCATTTGTGAGGAACTTCATAGGTGTCTGTTACATCAACTGGTTTTATAGTGCTAGTCAAGCCTTCTATTTTCATATTGATATTCTTCTCAAGTGTCCAGATTTTTTTTCCCCCCTGAAAGTAAAACATTAAAGTCTCCTAGTCTTATTATTGATTTCTTTATTACTCTCTTCAATTCTGTCAGATTTTTCTTCATATTTGGAGCCTCTGTTGTTAGATGCATCAATGTTTATAATAATTATGTCTTCCTTGAAAATTGATCCTTTATCATTTTAAGATATCTGTATCTCTGGTGACAAATTTTTGTCATAAAAGCTCTATGTAGAATCTGGTATTAATATGACCTCCCTAGCTCTTTTGGCTATTTTTAGTATGGCATATCATTTTCCATCCTGTTTCTCTCAACATTTTGGTTTCCTCAAATTGAAAGTGTATCTCTGGCAAATAGCATAGAGTTGGATGATGTTTTGAGGTATTTTTTGGTGTGTTTTTTTTCCCCAAATAATTGTTTTTATTTATTTATTTTGTTTTAATAAGCTTTATATTTTATAGAAATTACAATTTATAGAGAAGTTGGACAGAAAATCCAGAGACTTCCCATTAGTCCCCTCTCCCTCCATTGGCCAGTCTCCAGGTTTTGATTGGAGTTTTCAGTCTATTTATATTTACCATATTTTTTCCATAGGAAGTGCCCACTAAAATAACATGCATATGTATGTAATGTGCATAGCATTCATAGGAAACTAATTGAGGGGGTTGTATGGTTTGCAAAACTGTATAATGCGTGCATTATTTTTATTAAAATAAGGTAATCTACTGATTAGGTCATATTTATATTAATCATTTTGCTATTTATTTCTATGTACCGCATGCCATTTTTTATTACTCTGTTTCTCCATTACTGCCTTCTCTTGTATTAGATATTAGATAGGAGGCTCTGGTGATGTAGTTCCTAAAACATTTGACTACTAACCAAAAGCCAGGTGGTTGAAACCCACCAGCCACTCCTCGGAAGGAAGACTAGGCAATCTATTTCTGTAGAGATACTGCCTCAGAGACCCAAGAAGAGGTTGCTATGAGTCAGATCTGACTCAACGGCAGTGAGTTTGGTTTTTTGGTTTTTCTTGTATTAGATATTTTCAGACATACTTTAATTTAGGCATATTTTAACTATCTTGCTTTTTCCTTTATTTTATATTTTAATGAATTAATGGTTATCTTGGGAATTGCAAGTAAAATCTTACTTTAAACAACCTGTTTTGCATAACACCAACTTGGTTTTAATAGTATATAAAATTTTGCTATAATAAATCTCTAATGCTCTCCCTTTGTGCTATTATTATCATTAAAAAAAAAAAAATCACTGTCTTCAAGTCAATTTGACTCCTAGTGACCTCTCTTGGGTTTCCAAGGCAGAATCTCTTGGAAGTAGATTGTCTAATCATCTTTCTGAGGACTGGTTTGTGGGTTTGAACTGCCAGCCTTCTGGTTAGCAGTCATATGTCTTAGGCACTGTACCTCCATAGCTTCCATTATTGTCATACAAATTATATTTTTAATCATTATAAGACCATCAACAGTTTATAATTATGGCTTTATGCAATTTTTTTTCTTTTTATTGTGATTTGGGTGAAAATTTACAGAGCAAATACACTCATGACATTGACCAAAATTTACCAATGCAACATATCCCCTCCCCTCCTCCTGATAGTTACCTCTTCCCTGTGTCCATCCCTCCATGCACTCCTGCCCCCTGAGAGCTGTCTCCCTGTGCATAAGCAGCCCTTCTTTCTCCCATGCTTGTTCTCTCCAAGGAGTGTATCTACCTCAGAAAAATGTTCAACTCATATGCCTGTCTATTGTTTGGCTGGAAGCAACAGATGTGGGTTCAATTACAGGCTTGAAGGGCAGCAAGAAGAAATAGTCTTAGTGGTTCCACCAAGCTCTATCAGACCAGCAAACCTGGTCCCCACTTTTATTTCCCCCAAATGACTTTGAGATTTGTTCAAAACATTGTTCTCCCTGTCTATCCAGGATCTCCTACATAGATCCTCTTCCAAGTGGTTGACAGTAGTAGCTGGGCACCATCTAGTTCTTCTGGTCTCATAGTTGTATAGGCTGCAGATCGGATGGTGTACCAGTCTCTAAGACTAATTGTTTCCATTAATTTTGGTGTTCTTCATTCTTCTTGGCTCTGGATGAGGAGAGAGCCATCATAGCATCTAGATGGCAGCTTGCAAGCTTTTAAGATCCCAGTCACTACTCACCACAGTAGGAGGTGGAACAATGTTTTATGTAGTATGTTATGCCAATTGAGCTTCATGTCCTCTGCAACTATGGTCCCGAGCCCACAGGTTCAACTACTCAGTCCCTCTGGGTAGCTGGCTATGACCGAGCAGTGACGACAACCTTGCCCCTTGTTAGCCCCATTATACACCTGGGAATTCAGATCATACACATAAAGTTATTGGACCACTATCTGCCAACCCTATATATGTTCTTGGGTGCACTCCCCACTTCATAGACATACCTAATATTTCAGCCTGTCCACCCATCTATCCACCCATGTACCTGTGTTTGCCTTCACTGACCATGCCGTACTATATGCACAAAAGGGTTCTGTACTTCCCACGTACCTCTCTATGTCTTTCTCTTCCTCAATGCCACTACATTGATCACTCACATTTGGTACATTGCCCTTCTCTTCACCCAAATCAAAACTTATCTCTATCTGTCTAACAGTATTCCCTACCCTACCCTCCCACCCCTGATAACCAACAAAGAAAATGTCCTTCCATGGATAAGTGTTTCCTTGACTTTTACAATAATGGACTAATACAGTATTTTTCCTTTTGTGATTGACTTATTTCACTCAGCATAATGTCCTTCAAGTTCATCCACGTTATGCGGTGTTTTTCAGATTCTACATTATTCTTTAGGGTTGCATAGTATTCCATTGTGTGTATGTACCATAGTTTGGATATTCATTCCTCAGTTGATGGACACCTAGGTTGTTTCCATCTTTTGGCTATTGTAAATAGTGCTGCGATGAACAGGGTATGCATATGTCTTTTCTTGTCATGGCTCTCACTTCTTTAGAATGTATACCTAGTAATGGAATAACTGGGTCAAATGGTATTTTCTAGTTCCAACTTTTGAAGGAATCGCCATACTGCTTTCCACAATAGTTGTACCATTTTTCAGTCCCACCAGCACTGTATGAGAGTCCCAATCTCTCCACATTCTTGCCAGCATTTGTTATTTTCTGTCTCTTTGAACTCTGCTACTAGTGCTGGAGCAAGATGGTACCTCATTGTTGTTTTGATTTGCATCTCTCTAATAGCTAATGATCATGAGCATTTCTTCATATGTTTGTTGGCTACTTGTATGCAATTGTTTTTTACATCAGAAAGAAGAAAAAAGTTACAGACAAAAATTTCCCTACTCTTTTTAATATTTGTCTGTGTAGTTACCTTTATTAATGTATAGAATTAAGTTATTGTCTAGTGTTTTTTTATATTCAGTATAAAGAATCCTCTTCTGTATTTCTTGTGGGGAATTTATGGTGGTAAAAATTTCTCTTATTTATTTGAAAATGTTTTAATTTTGCCTTCACATTTAATGGATAGTTTTGCAGGACACAAAATTATTGCTTGATCATCTCTTTCCTTCAGCACTCTGAGTATATCTCACTGCCTCTGGCCTCTCTGATTTATAATGAGAACTCACTGCTGTGAAGTCGAATCCGACTCATTGCAACCCCACCTTGGGCTTCTGAGGCAGTATCATTACAGAAGTAGATTGCCCAACCTTCCATCGAAGGAGTGGCTGGTGGGTTTGAACTGCCAGTCTTCTGATTAGCAGTCAAATGCCTTAGGCACTATGCTACCAGAGCTCCTTTATAAGAAGTGAATTGTTTATCTTACTGAAGATTCCTTGAATGTAATGAGTTACCTGTTTCTCTCTTTTTTCAAAATAATATTTTATTGTGTTTTTGTTGGAAGTTTACACAGAAAATCCAGTCCTCATTTTACACTATCTATACAAATTGCTCAGTGACATTTGTTACATTTTTCACCATATAGCAACATTCTCATTAATTCTGTTCTGGTTGTTTCATTTCCAGTACTGTTTTTATTCTGGTAGCATAGTGCATAAGGCATTTGACTGCTAACCAGAAGGCTGGTGGTTCCAACCCACCAACCACTCCTCGGAAGGAAGGTTGGACAATCTACTTCCATAGTGATATCACCTCGGAAATGCAAGGAGGGGTTGCTATGAGTCGGATCCACTCGACAGCAGAGCGTTTGGTTTGGTTTTTACTTTCAGTTAACATGTCCACATGAATAACATGTAGAAACTGACACAGTGAACTTATGAAAATGATGTGTAGCAGGTGGTATGGGATTGGCAAGAAAATGTATAATGTATGTGTTATTTACATAAAAATATGATAACTTAGTTTCCTTGCTCCCTTATTTTCACATCTTTGCTTAGTATAATTCTTGACCATTAGGTTTCAATTCAATCTGTATACTAAGAAAATAATCTGAGAAGCTGGACTATATGAAGAAGAATGCAACATCAAGATTGGAGGAAGACTCATTAACAACTTGTGATATGCAGATGACACAACTTTGCTGGCTGAAAGTGAAGATGACTTGAAGCACTTACTGTTGAAGACTGGGAGCTCTTGTGGCATAGTGCCTAAGGCATTTGCTTACTAACCAGAAGACTGGTGGTTCAAACACACCAGCCATGCCTCAGAAGGAAGATTGCACAATCTACTTCCATAATGATACTGACTTGGAAACCCAAGGAGGGGTCCCTATGAGTCAGATTCAACTCGGCAGCAGTGAGTTTGGTTTAGTTTTGGTTGTTGAAGATTAAAGACTACAGTCTGTAGTAGGGATTGCATCTCAACATAAAGAAAACAAAAATCTTCACAACTGGACCAATAAGTAGCATCATGACAAATGGAGAAAAGATTGAAATAGTCAAAGATCTCATATTGCTTGGTTCCACAATAACACCAATGGAAGCAGCAGTCCAGAAATCAGATGATGTATTACACTGGGAAAATCTGCTGCAAAAGACCTCTTCAAAGTGCTGAAGAGTAAAGATGTCTCTTTGAAGACTAAGGTGCACCTCACCCAAGCCATAGTGTTTTCAGTTGCCTCATATGCATGTGAAAGCTGGACATCAAATAAGGAAGACCAAAGAAGAGCTGATGCTTTTTAGTTGTGGTGTTGGTGAAGAATACTAAAAGTACAATGGACCACCAAAAGAACTAACAAATGTGTCCTGCAAGAAGTGCAGCCTGAATGTTCCTTGGAAGTGAGATTGCCAGACTTCGTCTCACCTACTTTGGTCATGTTTTTTAAAAGGACCACTCTCTGGAGAAGGATAGCATGCTTGGTAAAGTGGAGGGTAAATGAAAAAGGGGAAGACCCTCAAGGAGATGGATTGACACAGTGGCTACAACAATGGGCTGAGGTATAGCGAGGATTGCGAGGCTGGTGCTGGACTGGGCAGTGTTTCCTTCTGTTGTACGTAGGGTTGCTGTGAGTTGGAGACAACTTGATGGCATTTCACAACAACAATACAACAAGGTTTCATTAACATGACTTTTTAAAGAAGCACAGTACTCATGGGTGATGTTCTTTATTTTATGAATCAATCTGTTACTTAGCTAGAATGTGACCTTGTTGTTATTGTTGTTATGTGCCGTCAAGTCAGCCCCAACTCATAGCGACCCCTCCTTGGGTTTCCAAGGCAGTATCACTACAGAAGTAGGATTTCCCAACCTTCCTTCCAAGGAGTGGCTGGTGGGTTTGAACTGCTAGCCTTCTAGTTAGCAGTCAAGTGCCTTAGGCACTAGAATGTGACCTTAGGGGATCATTTTAGTTGAAGATTTAAAGAGTATTTCAGGACAATAGTTTCAGGGAGTCCTCTAGTCTCAACTTGCCCAGTATGTCTGAATATTTTAAGAATTTGTGCCTATTTCACTTGTGTCTCCCATTCTATCAGAATCTATCTGTTATGAACCTGATCAGAATAGTCAGTTGTGGTAGCCAGACACCATATACTTCTTCTGGTCTCAGGGTAGGTGAAGCCATGTTTCAGGTAGGCATTTAGTCCTATAGACTCGTTTCTTCTCTGAGTTTTTGGTTTCCTTCTTTCTTTTCTATTTCCTCATCTCTTTTGATGAGTAGAGACTAATAGTTAGTTGTATCTTAGATGGCTCTTCACAAGCTTTAAAGACTCCAGACACTGCTAACCAAACTAGGATGAAAACATAAACTTTATGAGCAATATTATGCCAATTGACTGAGTTATTCCATAAGACTATGGTCTTAAACCTTCAAACATAGAACACCAACCCTGCAAGTGTTTGGTTTTATCTAAGAAATATGCATAACTGTCTCCTATATAGTTAATTTTACATATATATATATATATATATAT
>NW_006921757.1:3374028-3380248 GCF_000298275.1 Orycteropus afer afer | reverse complement strand
TGTGTGTGTGTGTATGCAGATACACTTATATACACAGAGAGATGTATGCACACACATGCATATACACACACATAGCAAGTCAAATCCAACTCATAGAGACCTGTATTGGGTTTCTAAGGCTGTAAATCTTTACAGAAGTAGATTGCCCTATCTTTCTCCCCTGGAGAGGCTGGTGGGTTTGAATCACTACCCTTCTGGTTAGCAGCCAAATGCCTTACCCACTATGCCATGAGAGCTCCATGTATGATTATTTATTTATCCATTAAATTTTTATTTAATATTTATCCATTAAAGCTGTGCTTTTGATAGCAGTTTTATTTATTTACTTTCCTGGACTAGTTCTCTAAGGTCTGTATTTTTTGTTATGTGTAGCCACTGAAGTCTCTGGTTGCTTAACATAGTGATTAGATAATTAATGAACTAAAATTTCCTTAAGTGCCTTAAACTAGTAAGTCCTTTATACTTTGCAGAGGGGCTCTGTGTTGAAGAATACTTTCAATTCTCAGACAGGAAGTGAACAACTCTGCCTTAGGCTTCACTTCCTGCTTTCGCAGACCTTGAAAGTCAGATACAAGCTTACAGTCCTCTCAGGTCTTTCCTTGACATGCACACAGCCCTAGATTACCCAGACTATGTCAAAGCCTAGCCAAGCTACCAAAGGAAATCTGTTTTCTCCATCACTCCTTTTAAGAATTTTTGGTCAGTTTATTGTTAGCCTCAATTGCTATCACCACCTCAGTCAGCAGTGATGTTAAACATTTGCTGCTGGTTGACTTCATCAAGCATCCTAGGGATGAGGCTGTTCACAAAGACTGAGCTTCAAAAAAAAAGAAAGAAAGAAAGAAAGAAAGAAAAAATTCATGAAAATGGAGATTCTCAGGGAGCTGCCAGTCATATCACCTAGTGACAGATCTCAGAGAATGGGGTTATAAGGGAACTTCAAACCACTCTCACTATTTCTGGTAGGTATAGGCTTCCAGTTTTCACAGCTACCATAGTTGTAAGGCTCTTGGCTTTCAAGACAATCACACAGCTGAGGAGAGATATATAGGAATAAGGTCAGTAAAAATGCCACAAAATTCCCTTTATTTATTGAGATTTAACTATTTTTCTTGAATAAATGTTCTTTATATTGTTATTCACTTTTGTATTTATAGATTTCTAAAATGCTAATTTTGATAGTTATTGCCAGTGTTGCCATTGGTTTTATGGAGTAATGGATTTTCAGAGGTCCTAAGCCCCCATTGTGTAAATGCTTTATGCTAGAGCACACTATGTTTAAATGGACTAATTTTACATATAATATAGTTTGATCCAAATTTCAAACATAGAATATACGTCAAACACTGGAAATTAAGAAAAAAGGAAAATAGGATAAAAGTTAGACTTCAATGGTTCATTTTTATTGCCAATTTCAAGATGTGTGTGTGTGTGTGTGTGTGTGTTTTACCATGGTAGTTTGAACTTTAGGAAGCAGGTAGTTCCTAAATAAAAGTAAAATTAATATCTTTAGTAATTTCATTATCCCAGACCTCTTAAATCTAAGAGGATGTGTTTTATAAGAGCCTATTTGATCATGTTTGCACTGACCAATATAATATATTGCTGGTCAGATGGAAAAACACAATGGCAGGCTTCTCTGCAGTCTACCAATAGCCAGCAGTGCAGTCGAATTTCAATGAGTCAGGTGACAATCAACTGCAGCTCAAAAGGAATGAGATCAGAGAATAGGCACGGTGATATCCTGATGCTGATCTGAAATGCTTCATTTTGGACACCATTTGTTTATTTGGCTATTGTATTATCAGCGTGTGTGCTGTTTCATTGGGGAATTCTGGACATATCCTTTTATTGCCTGGGATATTTTAGTAACCTTGTACCTCACAGGTGTTTCAAGCAGCCCAGGATTCTATTGGAAAACAGAGAGCAACAGGAAAAAAGAGTTTCCTGCCAACAATACTAAGACTCTTCAGAGAAAGAAAGCTCCTTTCATTTCCTGCATGATAACTGTGACCTTCATTTTATCATGTGTAGGATTTATTTCATCTGGTGGTTCTTGCAGTAATCCAGCCAGTGACTAAAATAATAAATTGATAAGGAGAGGTGAGAGGGATTAGAAAAATTTTAGATTGCTACCCTACTCCTAGCAGGGATTGTGGGGCTGGCGCGGGATCCGGCAGTGTTTCGTTCTGCTGTGCATGGGGTCGCTATGAGTCGGAAACGACTCGACGGCACTTAACAACACCACCACCACCCTACTCCTCACGAATTGACATGCTTTTTGTTCCAAACACCAGGTCATTATGCAAAACTAGCTTTAAGTGAGAATTGGGGGCCATGGCGCATCTTCCAAACTGGTGTCCCCCTTCTAGTCACTTACTACCCATCAGGCACCCTTGGCATATCTCAAGATGTACGTTGTGTGGCGGGCTCCCCTTCTGTACCACATATTCCCCACCACTGCAGAGCCTTTGGGAGTTGGGGGGGGGGGTCCGGTGTAGCCCACTACTCACTACCTCCCACAGCCCACACTGGACAGGGACCCTGCTTGTCCTCTGCTTACCACCACCTCTCCTGGGCAAAAACTTTGCTAGTTTTCTGTCTACACCATGTCCAGTAGGCCCACACAACCCCTTTCCATCTCCCTCCCTTTCTGCCTCCCCCCATTTACATCCCTCACAACTTCAGGGCCTCAACCTGCCTCCTCTTCTCTGCCCACAGCTTCATATCATCATGTGGGACCAAGACCTTGTAGAGGAATGGGAAAAAGAATTCCACAGCCAGTTGGCCACCATCACTCATGTGGTCTGGCTGTCTCCAGTAACTTGGGTATACCATTCCATGTGGCAAAGAGTGCTCTGGGCCCAGCCTCAGACCCACATGGGATCTGGACCATTGGAGGCACCACCTGAGAATTTTTCAAAGAGTGTTGTAAATGCAAAATGTTGTATGATAAGATAGTTGATAAGTGAGGACTAAGTGTACAATTCATGAATGTTTAGTTAGAGTAAGCTCAAAGAATAATTTCTTCCTGTTCTCTAAGGTAAGTGTTGGTTTATTATTGTGACTTTGGTATTTTTAAAAATAATGTGTGCTTTGCCTACATTTTTGGTATTGTATATTGAATGAAGATAAATATTACATCCATGTATAATTACATTATGATCCCTCTACTATGACACAAGTAATTTTGATAAATTTTTCTTATCATTATCATATCTTAAGGTAGAAATTAGGTATATAGAAATTGATTTTCAAAACTCTATTTCTAGAATCCTAATATTCTTCATTTGCCTAAGTTTAATCAGACATATTTTTAGAAAACTGCTATGTGTAAAAGGAATGGTGGTGATAAAAATCTTAAAGTAGAACTCCAAAGTCCTTTTTTAAAAATGGCCTGTTTTAGCTAATTAAATATAAAATAATATTGAAATAAGTAATCCAAGCCTCATGCCAAGAACCAAATTTGGGAGCTGTAACCATGTTGCACATCTCTTCAGATTTCTTTACTTGAAATTATTGTATAGCTATTTAAAACAGTGCCCGTTACCTGCTAAGCCCTATGCTAGAAACTATGCAACTAAACATGAGCTAGAGCCAACAAGAGGGTTCCATCATGCATCTTGAAACCTAGTTCCAGAAAATAAATCAATCAAGCTATTATGTAAGTAAATATATAAATACAAACCGTAAGAGGGTTCTGAATGATATCTGATCAGAGATGATGATGTGATATATCAATGAAGGTAGTGACAATGAGGGTAAAAACCAAAAAAAAAAAAAAAGTAAACTCACTGCCATCAAGTCCCTTCCAACTCACAGTGACCCCTTTACGTACTACACCACCAGGGCTCCTGTCAATGAGGGTAAACCAAACCAAACTCATGGCCATTGAGTTAATTCCTACTCATAGTGACCCCCTTTGGGTTTCTGAGGGGGAAAATTTTTATGGAAATAGATTGTCCAGTCTTCCTTCCATACAGAGGCTGGTGGGTTTGAACTGCTAGCCTTCTGTTTAGCAGTCAAATGTTTTAGGCACTATGCCATATATAATTCAGCTTTTTTCACAGAAGTTATAGAAAAGTAAGGTTAGTCTTTGATTCTAATCTGCAGTTTTCTTTGTCACTAATTTTTTTTTTAATTAAAGACTCCAAACCAGGTACATTCTCAGTTATTTCCTGGGACTTCAGAAACCAAACAAATATACAAGGAGCACTTGTGGTGCTGTGGTAAGGCACTGGACTGCTAACCAAATGATAGGCAGTTCAAACCTACCAGCTTCCATGGAAGGAAGATAAGCAATCTACTTTTGTAAAGATTCACAGATTTGGAAACCCAGTGAAGGTCACTATGAGTCAGAATTGATTTGATGGAAGTGGGTTGGGTTGGATTTGGTTTTATATCTAAAAATAACACAAACAAACAAAAAAACAAAACAAAACAAAAAAACCCTCAATTCCCAGGTTCTAGTAAGAAAACAATGGAGAAGTTTCATTAATATTTTTATAATTATTATATCATTCAAGATTAAATTTAATTCAAATCCTCACTTCTAATTAACTTCCATGTAATAAATTCTATGTATATCTAATAGGTATATGTAGTGTGTAAAATCAAGTGAATATTGGTAATTTGGAGACAATGGTGATAATGATTAAATTCTGTTTAATAAGAGTATTAATCATTGAGTTGCTAGATGCTATATTTTCTTAATATCAATTAATGTTGAGATACAATATTCACATAAATTGAAAACAGAGCTTACAGACTTCATGGCATGATCAACATTCAAAGAGTTATCTTTTTTCCTATAGTTTCATAGTTTTCTTCCCTTACCCCATTATTCAAGAATATTCTGTAAGAGTTTAATTATAGACACATCCTTTTTTAATTACACCAGGAATGAATTATACTTGTACTATTTCTTTTTTTATTAAAATGATTATGGAATCAATATAACCATCTTGTTATCTTGCAGGGTCTAGTGATAATTGATCAGCGCAGTATTAGAATGTTACATTTCATCTACTTTCAGACAGATAAATATAAGACTCTATTTCAGTGTCCTCTGCATATCACAAGTTGTTAATGAGTCTTCCTCCAATCTTGATGCCATGTTTTCCAGATAGTTCAGGTTCTCAGATTATTTGGTAAGCATACAGATCAAATAAGTATGATGAAAGGACACAACCATGACACACACCTTTACTGATTTTAAACCATGCAATATCCCCTTGTTCTATTGGAACAACTGCCTCTCTTGGTCTATGTACAAGTTCCTCATGAGCACAACTAAGTGTTTTGGAATTCCCATTATTTTCAATGCTATCCGTAATTTACTTTGATCTATACTGTAAAATGCCTTTGCATAGTTAAGAAAACAGATAAACATATTTCTGATATTCTCTGCTTTCAGCTAAAATCCATCTGACATAAGCAATGATATTCTTTCTTCCATGTTCTCTTCATTACTGATGAAGATTAAAGACTACACACTTCAGTATAGATAACACTTTAACATAAACATAAAGAAAGCAAAAATCCTCACAACTGGACCAATAAGCAACAGCATGATAGAGAAAAGATTGAAGTTGTCAAGGATTTCATTTTACTTAGATCCACAATCAACACCCATGGAAGCAACAGTCAAGAAATCAAAAGAGATGTTGCATTGAAACATGGCAGTATTTCATTCTATTGTACATAAAAAAGAAAAAGGAAAAAACCAAACTCACTGCTGTCGAGTTGGATGCGACTCATAGCAACACTTCCTGGGGTTTCCAAGGTGGTATCATTACAGAAGTAGACTACCCAATCTTCCTTCCAAAGACTGGCTGGTGTGTTTGAACCACCAGCCTTCTGGTTAATAGTTAAATGCCGTAGGCACTACGCCACCAGAGCTCCTCTATTGTACACAAAGTTGCTCTCAGTTGGAACCAATTCAAAAGCACTTAACAACAGCATCAACAATTTATTTCAATATTCACTTACTAGCTTCACCATCAATTCTCATTTAATTCCATTCCATGGCAGTAGTAATTTTTCAAAGGTAGAAATGAAAACAACCAGGATACAAAATCCTGAAGATTTTTAAGTACATATTTCTGAATGTATTAAACATTCAGTGGCTAAGACACTTGCCTGCTAACCAGAAGGCAGGCGGTTCAAACCCACCAGCCACTCCTCGGAAGGAAGGTTGGGCAATCCTACTTCCGTAGTG
>NW_006921757.1:3370712-3372448 GCF_000298275.1 Orycteropus afer afer | reverse complement strand
AGTATCCCACAGGTCAAAAAGAAGTCTCAAGAGAAGTTTAAAATGTTTTAACTGAATGAAAATGACTATAACAACTCATGTTTGTGAGATGCAGTGAAACTAGAACTTGGAATTCTGTCACATCGAATGCATATATTAGAAAATAATGAAAACCTAAAAGCAGTCACTAATTTTCTTTCTTAGAAAAACAGAGAAGGAAGAGTAAATTAATCTAAATTGTCATGGAGATGCCACTTGATCTTAAATCTTCTAATCATTTAATAAATATTTACTCAGTTAAAGAGAAATATATAACCTAGTGGCCCCATATGCATTGTAAGAAAGGAATCAGTAATTAGTAACTATCCAAATTAAAAAACAAAACAAAACTCCAGCCTCAGATGACATTACTGGTGAATTCTACCAAAAATTTAAAGAAGAAATAATACCAATTCTCCACAATCTCTCCCAGAAAATGGAAACAGAAGTAATATTCTTAACTCTTTCTCTGAGGCCAGAATTACTCTTATGCCAAATCACATAAAGACGTTACAAGAAAACATAACTATACAACAATCTCTCCCATGACCATAAACGTAAAATCCTCAAAAAAATAAAATACATAAAATCATAGTAAATCAATTCAACAATGTATGGAAAGGATTGTATATCACAATCAAGTGGGATTTATTTCAGGTATTTGAGACAGCTTCAATATTCAAATGCTATTCAATATTATCTACTGTTTTAAAAAACAATCCAAACTTACTGCGGCAGAGTCGATCCCAAATCATAGCGAACCCCACTGAGTTTCCAAGGCTGTAAATCTTTATGGGAGTAGATTGCCCCATCTCCCTTCTGCAGGGCAGCTGGTAAGGTTTGAACCATTGATCTTCATGGTTATCAGCCAAATGGCTTATCCCCTATACCATGAGCGTTCCATGTAATCTACTATATCAGCCAGTTAAAACAGAAAAACACGTGATCGTATCAATTGACTCAGGAAAAGCATTACAGAATTCAACAACCTTTCGTGATGAAAACTATCAGTACACTAGAAATAGAGGGAACTTTCTCAACTTGATAGAAAAACATTTGCCTAAAGTTTACAGCTACAGCATAATTAATACTAAGGAACTGGGCATTCTCTCCTCAGATCAGTAACAAGGCAAGAATGCTCTCTCTCACCACTCTTCTTCAGTATTGTAATGGAAGTCCTTCCAGTGAATTAAGATGAGAAAAATAAATAAAATGGCTAGGTTAGGTAGTCAAAAGGGATCGTTATGGAGATATCACTTGATCTTAAATCCTCTATTCATCCAATAAATATTTAAGAGATATCTTCTATAAGCCAGTCACTGTTACAGATGCTAAGAATATGTGAGTAAAAAAGCTTGCCTATTTGACCCTACATTCTAATGGAAAGAAAATAAAATAATAAAATAAATTACAGATTATTTTAGAACAGAGTAAGGAGGGATCAGGAGTGAGACAAAGTCTTGTGTATTGGTTGGAGGTTGCAATTTTCAATTCAATAATCAGGAAAGGCCTCAATGGGAAGGTGAGAGGTGAGCATAACTTAAAAGAAGGCAGGACATTTGTGCTGTGAATGTAGCTGATGGTGTCAGGGTATATGTCTAGAACTTTATCATTCAGGAAGAAACTCAGCCCTCCTTGAGAAAGACTGGGTAAGAGAAGAAATCAAAATTGAAATTCAAAAATTCCTTGAATCAAATGAGAATGAAAACACAACATAC
>NW_006921757.1:3362079-3367008 GCF_000298275.1 Orycteropus afer afer | reverse complement strand
AAACTCAGATGGTGCAGTGGATAAAGTCCTTGCTTGCTAATTTCAGCATGCTCTCACTTCCAAGTCCAGTAACTGAGCCCCTATGCCTCTCCCAGATCTGCCTTCAACAAATGACTGATTGAAATTAGCGTTTAAGCAGCCAGTTCTTCATCACTTTGTTGGAGTGATCCTAAGGCATTTCATGTCACTTTTCATAGTCTCCTCATGGCATTGAACTTCACCCATATGCTATTTTAGTTGTGTGGTATCTTAATTGAACACCTTCATTGACTTTCTTCCCTTCACTGATCACTTCCTCACTTATCTGATAGTGTTTTCTGTGCCTCTCAATAAATGACTAGCATTTGAGTCCTTGGCACAGCGTCTGTTTTTACATTGGGGAAATGCAAAGTAAACTCTAGATATCTGGGGGAAAGGCATTCTAGGATGAGGGCTAACCAGTGAAAGCTACTAACATGGAAGAATGGCCACCATGTTGGACAATAGCAAGGAGGCCACAGTGAGTGGCATGGAGTAAGCAAGGGGGAGAGTACTAGGGTTAAAAAGGTGACAGTGGGGGTGGAGAACTGGGAGAAGAGACCAGTCAGGGTCTTGGAGCAGAATTGTGGCCTGATCTGACTTAAGCTGTAAAAATCACTCTGGCTTCTGAGTTTCAATAGACTGAGGATCAAGGGTAGAGACAGGAAGGCATGCAATTGTAGAAATCCAAGCTGGGACTAGTGGAGATTTGGACCAGGATAGTGCATGGAGGATGGTCAGAAGTAATGAGATTCTGAGTATATTTTGAAGGCAGAACCAACAAGTGTTCCTGGATCAATAGATTATGGGAAACTAGAGAAGTCAAAAAGGATTGCAGAATTTTTGACTTGGGCAACTGAAAGAAAGTTGTTCTGTCCTAGGGATACCTCTCACCACCACTGAAACCACTAGATGGCATAACAGTAGTCTTCTCTGCTTGCTTCATCTGGCAAGAATCTCTTCTCATCTGTGTGTAACTAATCCTTCCTATTATTTTTCCACTTTCAATTTACTTTTTCCTATTGTGTTACCTAGAAATATCCATTGCATACCTAGTCAATACACAGATATATAGATTTATCAACTCTCATAAAAGCATACATTTGAAATGAATGAATTTTATTATATGTAAGTCATGTTTCGACAAATTTGACTAGAAATGATCAGGTAAAATAAAGAAGTGACAACTTTAGCTCAGTGATTAGTATTAAGTGTTTCTGACAATCAATTCACCAAAATGAATAATTTGGATTGGGGGTTCAATTTATGTAATCATGTCCCTTCTTTCTGACTTCTCAAACAAACCAGAGTGATAAGTAATGTTAAAACAAAAATTGTCTTAAGCCAGTAATAGAAATTGATTGAAGTTTATTGAATATATGATTTGCAAATCAGGGTAATATTTTGACTAGAGTGTCAGAAAACTTCTGAAGATGGGAACTTCTAAAATTCTTATTGGCATTTCCATGGGGGGAAAAAAAAGGCTAGAACAGAGTTGATGGGCAAATGTGTGGTCCAGAAGGATTTTTATGCAGCAATGTCTTGGAGAACAATTAAAATTATTACTGATTTACCCTAAACAGAATTTCCAGTCTGATCTTTGGAGTCTGTTTCCCAAAACTGACTGATTTTTCAAAGAACATGACACCCAAAACAAAACAGTCTTGCTAGTTTATCAGGACCATTTTTGACTCAAACATGGCTGCTAGGAACCAGTTTTGTCAAGGCAAAATGTTCAAGCGGACACCTAAAGGCAACGACCTTCTGGGTCACCTCAACTTCCATGAAAGCCAGGAATCAAGATTCCAAGAAAATTAAAAATATTTCACCAGTAACAAAGAGCTCTCTCCTCTCAAAATCAGGCAGGAACTTCCATCTTGACTGTGGTCTGTGCAAGCATGTAACTGCTAGTCTGAAAGGTGCATTGCCACTTACCTGTCACAGCATTCAATTTCCAAGGTCCTGCCAACATAAGTCAGTATGGAGAAAGTAAACGAAGCAAGCGAGTGTGTGTTCTCAGATAAACATAAGACAATGAGCAGCAGTGCCCCAACTTCAAATAGGTAAGTTGAAATGTCTTAGGAAGAAGCATACCTTATAAAATTGAAAGTTTTGTCTACTGCATATCAATAAGAAAAAAGTCCATCCATGACAATTTACTATCTTTTTCTAAAATGTTTAAATATTCTCTGCCTCAGTTATTTTCTAACAGAATCCCTTTCTAGTTCACCTGAGAATAGCACATTCAATGTGGCTCTGTTGGTGCTAGTGCTTCCATTCACAGGGGAAGGCACGTGAGGCAGACCTGGCCATTTAGAATACAGTATCCTACTAGCCAAATTTGACAATAATTTGAAGATTCAAATTGAAAAGCAAAGAAAAAGGAAATAAATTTTATGGTACCCTTTGAATTCCTCAATCATCTGTCCCTGAAAGCCCCCAGAATTTCCCAGTTTAATATGCTCATAAATCCCTACCTCTTTAATCTAGTTTGAGTTGTTTCTTTCAATAACCACAAAAAATAGTATAAATGTGAATAATTCCTTTGTCAAATAATTTTGGGAAAAATATATATATAATATTAATATCTGAAAACTTCAGAGTAAATACTTACTAGAAAATAGCTGAGGAATCCAACTTCATTTTTTTAATCCAAATATATTTGATAAAATAATCCCACCTCTTAAAAAGAAAAAACAAGAAAAACACCTATTATTATGACTTTTCTATATAAAATTGTTTCATAAATGCTATACTAGTTTTTAAGTTGTTGTTGTTGTTGATATTTGCCATCGAGTCAGACCCGACTCATAGCAACCCCTCCTTGGGTTTCAGAGGCAGTATCACTAGGGAAGTAGATTGCCCAACCTTCCTTCCGAGGAGTGGCTGATGGGTTTGAACCGCCTGCCTTCTGGTTAGCAGTCAGGTGCCTTAGGCACTATGATACCAGAGTTTTTTAGTAGTATTTTTAAAATTTCCTCTGTAACAAGGAAAGTTTATATAAAACTTTCAAAGGAATACATTGCTATATTTGAATAGTTACTGGAGCTTTGGTGATTCAGCGGTAGAATTCACACCCTTCATTCAGGACACCCTTTCAGTTCTCAGCCAATGCACCTCATGCTCACCCACCACTTGTCTTTCAGTGGAGGCTTCCATGTTGCTATGCTGATGAACAGGCTTCATTGGAGCTCTCAGACTAAGAATGACTAGAAGAAAAGTCTGGCAGTCTACCTCCAAAAATCCAGGACAACCTGGAACAAGCAACCTTATGAAGGTAAGGCTGCAATTAGATTGATTTCAATACCCTAAAACATTTGGTTTAGGAGTTCTGTGCCCATGTTCATAACACGTACAGTTTTGGTTTTTTTTTTAATTGCAGTGTCTTTGTCTGGTTTCAATGCTGGCTTCATATAAGTTTGGAGATATTCTCTCCTCTTTTGTTTTCTGGAAGAGATTGTGTAGAGATTATATTGGGTTTTTTTTTTTTTTTTTTTTTTTTCTTTCTTGAAATCTTTAGTAGAATTCCCTTGTAAACCATCTGGAAATGGAGATTTTGTTTTTGGAAGTTTTTTTTTTTTTTTTTCTTAAGTATAAATTCAATTTATGTGATAGGCATAGGATTATGTAGGTTATATATTTCTTCCTGAAGAAGTTTTGGTGGTTTTTCTCTTTCAAGGAATAGGTCTATTTCATGTAAATTGTCAAAGTTATTAATCCAAACTTGTTTTTAATATCCTCTTATTTTCATTTTTATGTTTGTGAGGTCTGAAGTGATACCCTCTCTTTCAATAATGGTTTTAATGATTTTTTTTCTGTCCTCATTTTTTCTTGATTAGTTTAGATATAAGTTTGTCAGTTTTACTGATCTTTATAAGAAATAAGATTTTGGGTTCATTACTTTCCTATATTATTTTTCTGTTTCATTGATTTGCATTCTTATATTTCCTTTACTCTTAACATTTCCTTCCTTCTGCTTTCTTTCAGTGAAGTCTACTCTTCCTTTCCTGGTTTCCTAAGTAAAGCCTAGATGATTGATTTGAGGCCTTTATTCTTTGCTAATATGAGAATTTAATGCTATACATTTATGTCCAACTATGTTTTAGCTGTATCCCACAAATGTTGATATATTATTTCTTCATTTTCAATAACTTCTAAACAGATTTTAATTCCACTTGAGAATTACTCATTAATGACTTAGAAAGGAAAGATCAAATTTCTAAAATAGTATGGTAAGTTCCAGATATTTTTCTGTTATTCATTTTATTGCAATTATTTAATGTTGCTCTAACCCAACAACATGAGAGTATGATTGCTATTCTTTTAAATATTTTAAATTTTGTTTTATAATGCAAAATATGATCTATATGTGAGAATGCCACATGTGCATTTAAGAAAAGTGTCCATTCTCCTTTTGTGGGAATGAGTGTTCTACAAATGCCAAGTTGATTAATAATGTGCTTTGTGCTGGGTATATGCTTAATGATTTTATGCTTACTTGTTTTATCAATTATTGTGAGAGGAGTGTTGATATCTGCAAATATAATCATGAATTTGTCTATGCATCCTTTTAATTCAAGTTTTTGTATCATGTATTTTGATATTCTGTTGAAGTGCATACACATTTATGACTGCTACGTCTTGTGGGAGAATTGAGTTCATATAGCCATATATGATGTCCCTCTTTATCTTTGATAATCTTCCATTTTATGGAGTTTTTTTTTTTGTCTAAAATTAATAAGGTTACTCCAGCTTTATTTATTAGTCTTTGTATGGCACTTCTTTCTCAATCTCTTTAGTGGCTAAAGCACTTGACTGCTAACCAGTAGGCTGGCGGTTCAAACCCACCAGCCACTCCTTGGAAGGAAGGTTGGGCAATCCTACTTCCGTAGTGATACTGCCTCGGAAACC
>NW_006921757.1:3345188-3361979 GCF_000298275.1 Orycteropus afer afer | reverse complement strand
CACTCCTTGGAAGGAAGGTTGGGCAATCCTACTTCCGTAGTGATACTGCCTCGGAAACCCAAGGAGGGGTCGCTATGAGTCGGGGCCGACTCAACGGCACATAACAACAACAACAACATACCTTTAAATTTAAGACAGGTTTCTTGGAGGCATCAGATAGTAGCATTTTCCTTTTTAAACTAATCTGCGCATCAGTGTCTATTTAAAGTGATTATTGTAATGACTAGGAGCTCTGGTAGCCTAGTGCCTAAGGCACTTGACTGCTAACCAGAAGGCTGGCAGTTCAAACCCACCAGCCACTCCTCGGAAGGAAGATGGGGCAATCTACTTTCGTAGTGATACTGCCTCAGAAACCCAAGGAGGGATCGCTATGAGTTGGATCCAACTCTATGGCAGTGAGTTTGGCTTGTTTTGGTTGGATATATGTGTGGTTTCAAGTTTTTGTCTGGAATTGTATTTCCTATGACTAAAAAAATTCAAATTTTGTAGTCTTTTGGAAACAAATTGTATCACTTTTTTGTTTGACTATGGAAGTCTTTCCACTTTATTTTTTAAATTATAACTTTTGTCAGTAAAGAATACTGGGTTGGAAAATGTTTATTCCTCTTAGCACTTTAAAGATATTACTCCACTGTCTTCTGGTTAAAGTTATTTCTGTAAATAAGTCTTCTGAAACTCTCATCTTTGTACCTCTACATGTAAGCAATCTTTTTACTCTGGCTCTCCAGGATTTTCTTAGTCCTTTGATTTCAGGTATTTGAATGGATGTGATATGACTAGTGTGTGTGTGTGTTTATCCTGCTTGGTGATCTCTAAGCTTTATGGATCTGTTATTTGGTGTTTCATCCATCCATTTTGGTAAAAGCCATTTATATCTTCAAATATTTCTTCTGTTCTCTATTTTATCTCCTTCGGAGATTCTAATTACAAGTATATTAGACCATTTATTATTTTTCCAAAACTTTTAGAAACTCTGATATATTTTTTGTTCACTCTTGTTTTGCTTTTACATTTGTTTAGTTTATATTTACCTATCTTCAAGTTAACTAATTCTTGTCTTAGTTATTTCAAGACTATTGACAAAGTATTCAAGGCATTCTTAATCTTTGTTACTATGATTTTCATTTCTAAAATTTTTAATATTTCAATTTGGTTCCTATAATTTCCATCTCTCTGTTGAAATTACATATTTAACCTGTATTCTTCCATCTTAACTTTAACACACAAATAATATTGTATTAATTTCCTGGTTGTTCCTATGTGTATGCTGTATTTGAGCCTGGTTCTCTTGATTGATTTTTCTCCCAATAATTTGTTGTTCGATTTTTGCCTTTACATATGCCTTATAGTTTTTGTTGAGTTCAGAGCATCTTGTGTATAGCATTGAAGATGAAGATATATTGTTATTAAGCATGGGAAAGGGCATACATTTAGTTCTGCTAATCTTTTAACATAAGGAGTTGGAGTTAATCTAGTCTAGCAATATCCTGAGCCCTGCTTGAGCTTGTATTTAGGATAGGAACTGATTTTTGAAGAGGAATTTCCTTAAGTTTATTTCACCTTCAAGTTTAAGTCATCATTATGCTGCACCTCAGGTGGTTTATATATTTACTGTTGCAATTCTTTCAGCAGTATTCTATTGTTACTTTATACTTATCATTTATTATCTTGGTCAGGAAGGTATTCTGTTTTTCTTGCTAAGCATCATTCTACTGGGACCCTTGGGATCAGTGATGTGGATTTTTAAAAAATATTTCTGCCCTTTCTCTACCTGTAGTTATGGGTCCTATACTTCTCCCAGAAACAGAGCTTTATTCTGTTCCCTTTCCTAAAATTTAATGGTTTGCTACCAGCTTCCTAAAACCAACAATGCTTGTCATACTTTCCTCCAGAGAATAAGTCTTCAGATTCACAGCTAAGAACCCTGGGTGGATTTTTATGCCCATCTCCCAGCAACTGCTGTTTCCCTCCACCAGGCTTATATCATGACGGATGCTTCTCAAATTTGTCACAACATTTTTTTTGTGTGTGATCACCTGGTACAATCTGTTAATTCTGCTAGAATGTGCAAACCCATGTGTGTGTGTGTGTGTGTGTGTGTGTGTATAAAACTTCTTAGCCTACCACATTCTTGATTAGCCTCAAATTGGCCTCTATCAATTTAAGTATTATAACTTAATTCTTTTTTTCAGTGCCTAGCTATGTCTCACTATGTAAGTGCTCATGTCCTGCCTCTCCCTACAAGTGGCTTTCTTTTCTTATATTTTAGCCTACTTCATTATCCTTCATTTTCTGCTCTTGGGAAATGTAAAATAATTAGTATTTTACTATGGTGAACTGTTTATATTAACATAAAGTAATTATCAACCCATGGAAAGAGGGTCCTAGCAGAATTCCTAGTAGTATTTATTATGACTACTGCTAAACTATAGACATGTTATTTGCCAGTCAGAATTTTAGTAAACAAGTCACTAGTTTGATACACATTCTTGGATCAATGACAGAAAGCTTTCCTCACTAGCCTATATAAAAGTATACATTTTACATTTTGTCTGACAATTTGTGGTTGTTGTTACTATGTGATCAAATATCTTTGACATTCTTTTATATTGAAACTGTCAAAAGTCAAAGTCACAATTGCATTTTAAAGGAAGAACCAGAAAATTCATTAAGCTAGATGGTTGCTGTTCCAGAAGAGGTATCATACCTGTAGCCCACATGTTTGTTCCCTCTAGCATCTTATGCCTGAAAAACTAGGTGCATCACTTTGAAGCAGAGATTCTGGGCTGTCAACAGCTCATTAAGTTAGAGAAGTCCAGATTTAGTGGAGAAAGAGAAGGAGAAAAAAGAAAAAGAAGAAGAAGAAGCAGTGTAAATAATCAGGAAAAATAAAAATAAATGAACATGCCCTGCAGTGCCTGAGACATTAAAATGGAAAAGCAGAAAACTCTTAAATAATACTGGAGAAAACCACAGAGGAAATAAGAAAGGAGGCACACTGGGGAGCCAATGGTGGCTTCAGGGACTCACACTACCCACAACAGCAGCTTATCAGAAGCTTGGTAACCTTGGGAAGGTGAGTAAGTGGACAACATTTCTGAGAAACAGAGCAGAAACCACTCTGACTCAGGTCACCACTGAGCTGCGAGCAGGAAGGGAGAAGGGACAAAGCATACTGTAGGTAGGTGGGCTCTGGAATGAGCTCACTGTGCAAAGCTGGAATCCAGCTCTTCTAGGACAGCTTTTTAGCACAGATGGGTCCAGAGTATGGGGTTTTTGTGGCCATCCAACCCAGGTGGAAAGTAGCAGCCCCCTAACAGTTCTTTTTTGAACTGCAGGTCTGTGACTAACAACAAAATGTCATTATTTGTAGCCATCCCAAGCAGACTCAAAATAAAACCCCAGACCAGCAGTAACCACAAAAACACAGAAGGTGAGGACTTGCTACTGGCACCTTGAGTTTTTTTTTTTTTTTCTTTTCTTTTCTTCCTCTTTTTCCCCTTCTCCCCTACCTCACCCAATAGAAGAACCACATTAAGCCACCACAAAACCTGCTCATCCCAACTCTAAATCTCCTTCATGATGAACAGAGACCTGGATCCACATTCCCTACAGTGATTCCATAAATACAAAGAAAACTGCACAGCAACCCAGCACACTTGAATTAATAACCAAAAAATAATAAAATAAAATACACCAGCTCCACCTTTGCAAAAATATGTAACATAAAATCAAGGTGAAACAAATCAATACATAACTGACAGTTAAAGACAACAACTTCAAAATGTCTAGGAAACAACACACACCTCAAATCAAACAAACAAACAAAAACCAGGATAAAATCCTAGACAAAAATCTCATTAAAAATGGAGAAAGAGGAGGCAATAGAATTATCTGAGAAGTGATTTAGAAGATATGTTTATATTACTTAAATGGATGAACAATTAGAATCATTTCTGATTACTCAGCAGAAACCATGCAAGCAAGAAAGCAATGGGATGGCATATATAAAACACTGAAGGAAAAGAACTTTCAACCAAGAATTCTATATCCAGCCAAAATGTCCATCAAATATGAGGGTGAAATAAAGACATTCTCAGACAAACAGAAATTGAGAGATTTTGTGGAAACCAGACCTATCCTACAAGAAATGCTTAAGGAAGTCCTTCTAATAGAGAACCCACAACAGAGAACAACAGATTAAAATCAGGACACGTGACATCAACACTAAAACCAAATCAGAAATGGAAGCTCAAAATAAGCTCATAAAACATTGTGCACAAAGAAACAAGGGAGTTAATCTGCACACAACACCAGTGACAAAGCAAATAGAGACAATAAAAGTTCTAGGTGCAAAACTTCTAAATGTGGAGGAAAACAGGACAATGCCTTTATAGAGACAAGAGTTCTTTCCAAGGTAACCACAGAGAAAATTGACAATCCTCCTAAGCAAACCCAGAAAGAGGGAAAACATATGGGCTTAGTAAGCACAAAACCAACAATAAAGACGAAAAGAGAGGAAACACTTGGTAACAAAATGAACTCAGCACAGAAAAGTATTTGGACCAAGGAAATCTAAAACAACATGACAAAAAACACAATGAATGACAGTAGTCAATTCATACCTATCACTAATTATACTCTATGTGAATGGATTAAATGCACCAGTCAAGAGAAAGAAAGTGGCAGACTGGATAAGAAAAGACCCATAGATATACTGCTACAAGAGACCTACCTTAGACACAAAAATGAAAACAAATTAAAAGTTAAGGAGTGGAAAAAATACACCAACCCAATGGTAACCGAAAAAAAGCAGGAGTGACAATATTAATTTCTGATTAAATAGACTTCAAGGTGAAAACAGCATAAGGGACAAAGAAGGACACTATATGATGTTAAGAGGGTCAATTGACCAAGAAGACATTACCATAGTAAATATCTATGCACCCAATGAAAGTGGTCCAAAATACATGAAGCAAATATTAACTGAATTAAAAGGGAAAATAAACAATAGTAGTCGGAGATTTTAACACACCATTTTCAAGGTGGGACAGATCAACTAGAAAACAACTCAACAAAGATACAGAAGAGCCCAACAACACAATCAACTAACTCGACCTCATAGACATACACTGAGCACTCCATGCAACCAAAGCACAATTCACATTCTTCTTCAGTGCACATGGATCATTCTCCAGAATAGATCATATGTTAGGACACAAAACAAGCCTCAATAAATTCAAAAACATTGAAATACTACAAAGCATCTTCTTGGATCATGATTCTATAAAATTAGAAATTAATAATAGGAAGATCAAGAAAAAAACATCAAACGTGGAAGTTGACTAGCACACTGCTCAAAAACTACTGGGTAATAGAAGAAATAAAAAGTAAAATTAAAAAAAAAAAAAATTCCTGGAAACAAATGAGAATGAAGATACATCATACCAAAACCTATGGGACACAGCAAAAGCAGTACTCAGAAGTCATTTTATAGCAATAAATACTCACATCAAAAAAGAGGAAAGAAACAAAATCAACACTCCAACCCAACAAGTCCAACAATTAGAAAAAGAACAATGAAAGAAACCTACAGTATCCAGAAGTAAGGAAATAATAAAAATAAGAGCAGAAATAAAGGAAAAAATAGATAAATAAAATAAAATTAAAAAAAAAAATAGAGAAAATGAACAAAACAAGAAGCTGGCTCTTTGAAAAGATTAACAAAATTGACAAACTATTGGCAAATCTAAGAAAAGAAAGAGAAGATCCAAATCACAAGAATAATAAATGAAAAGGGTGAATCACAAAAGAAGCAACTGAAATAAAAAATATATTGAGAGAATATTATGAAGAACTGTACTCCAACAGATTGGAGAACCTAGAAGAGATGGACACGTTTCTAGAAACACAAGACCTACCTAAACTATGCCAGCCAGAGGCAGAGTACTTGAACACACCCATAACAAAGGAAGAAATTGAATAAGTCATAAAAAAAACTTCCCATAAGAAAATGTCCTGGCCCTGATGGCTTCACTGGAGAATTTTACCAAACATTCAGGGAAGAGTTGACACTATACTACTCAAGCTACTCCAGAACATAGAAAAAAATGGAATCCTTCCAAATTCATTTTATGAAGCAAGCATAACACTGATACCAAAACCAGGGAAAGACACCACTAAAAAGGAAAACTACTGACCAATATCCCCCATGAACATGTTGTTGTTGTTGCTATGTGCTGTGGAGTCAGATCAGACTCATAGTGACCCCTCCTTGGGTTTCTGAGGCAATATCACTATGGAAGTAGATTGTCCATCCTTCTTTCCAAGGAGTGGCTGGTGGGTTTGAACCACTAGCCTTCTGGTTAGCAGTCAAGTGCTTTAGGCTCTATGCTACCAGAAGCTCATGAACACAGATGCAAAAATCTTCAACAAAATCCTAGCCAACAGAATTCAACAGCATATTGAAAAAATAATACATCCTGACCAAGTGGGATTCATACCTATTATGCAAGGATGGTTCAACATCAGGAAAACAATGTAATCCATCACATAAACAAAACAAAAGAAAAGAACCATATGATCATATCAATCAATGAAGAAAAGACACTTACTAAAATCCAACACCTGTTCCTGTTTGGAACTCTTAGCAAAACAGTGATAGAAGGGGAATTCCTCAACATAATAAAGGGCATATATGCAAAGCCAACAGCCAACATTATTGTTAACAGAGAAAGACTCAAAGCATTCACCTTATGAATGGGAACCAGACAAGGATGCCCTCTATTACCACTTCTATTTAACATTGTATTGGGAGTCCTAGCCAGAAAAATAATCAAGAAAGAGAAACAAAAGACATCCAAATTGGCAAAGAGGAAGTAAAGCTATCTCTATTTGCAGATGACAAGATCCTATACATAGAAAACCCAAGAGATTCAGCAAAAAGAAACTACTGGAACTAATAGAAAGGTTCAGCAAAGTGGCAGGATACAAGATCAACAGTTGGATTACTCTACACCAACAAAGAGGCCTCTGAAGAAGAAATAAGGTAAACAATACTACTTACAATAGCTACCAAAAAGATAAAATATCTAGGAATGAATCTTACCAGAGACACAAAAGCCCTACACAAAGAAAACTATAAAACACTACTGCAAGAAACTAAAAGAGATCTACATAAATGAAAGAACTTGCCTGGTTCATGTTCAGGAAGACTGAATACTGTGAAAATGTCAATACTACCCAAAGCAATCTATACATTTAATGCAATCATGATACAGATGCCAACAAAATTTTTTAAGGACATGGAAAAACCAATTACTAACTTCATATGGAAAGCAAAGAGACCTTGGATGAGCAAAGCACTACTGAAGAAGAACAAAGTGGGTGGTCTCACACTCACAGATCTCAAAACCTAATAGACAGCCACAGTAGTCAAAACAGTGTTGTAATGGTACAATGATAAACAGATAGACCAATGGAACAGAATGAAAAACCCAGAAATAAATCCATCTATCTATGTACAGCTGATCTTTGACAAAGGACCAAAACCCATTAAACGGGAAAGAGATAGCCTCTTTAACAAATGATGCTGGCAAAATTGGATATCCACTTGCAGAAAAATGAAACAAGACCCATACCTCACCCCATACACACACAAAAAAAAGCAAACTCAAGTTGGATCAAAGACTTAAATGTAAAACTCAAAACTATAAAGTTCATCAGATAAAATAGGGGTGAATCTATGGACTCTAAGTTGTGGTATAAATAGACTATCAAGCATAACCCAGAATGCACAGGAGGTGGAAGAGAAGCTATATGACTGGGGCCTTTTAAAAATTAAATTCTTATGAGCATCAAAAGACTTCATCAAAATGGTAAAAAGAGAATGTACAGATTGGGAGAAATTTGCCTATGACATATCTGACAAAGAACTTATCTTCAAAACATAGAAAACTTCAACACCTTAAAGCCACAAAGACAAACAATCCGATTCAAAAATGGGCAAGAGTCATAAACAGATGCTTCTCTGTTTATGACGATATGCTGGTGGCCAACAAACACAGGAGGAATTGCTCACTACCATTAGCCACTGTGTTGTTGTTATGTGCCATCGAGTCGGCCCTGACTCATAGTGACCCCTCCTTGGGTTTCCGAGGCAGTATCACTACGGAAGTAGGATTGCCCAACCTTCCTTCCGAGGAGTGGCTGGTGCCATTAGCCATTAGAGAGATTCAAATCAAAACAGTGATGAGATATCATCTCACCCCGGCAGTAATAGCAAAGTTCAACAGGACAGAAAATAACAAGTGCTGGCAGGATTGCGGAGAGATTGGAACTCTCATACACTGCTGGTGAGACTGTAGAACAGTACAGCCATTGTGGTAAATGGTATGTAGTTTCCTTAAAAACTGAAAATAGAAATACCATTTGAACCAGCAATTCCATTACTAGGAATATATCCTACAAAAGTGAGAGACAGGACAGAAACAGACAAATGCACACCCATGTTCATTGCAGCACAATTCACTATATTAAAGAGAGGGAAACAACCTGGATGCCCATCAACATATAAATGGGTAACCAAATTATGGTACATTCACACAGTGAAATACTGTGCTACATTAAAGAACAATGAAGAATACGTGAATCATCTCACAACATGGATGAACCTGGAGGACATTGTGCTGAGTGAAATAAGTCAATTGCAGAAGCACAAATATTGTATAGGCAAATTACTGTAAAAAGTCAAGGAAGGATTTGCTTAGGGAAAGGAACTCATTTTGTAGGTTACTGGAGATAGGAGGGAAGGGGAGGAGAAAATTTTGGATTAGTTGGGGGCCAACAACTGTTGTTGTTGTTGTTATGTGCCGTCGAGTCGGCCCTGACTCATAGCGATGCCTCCTTGGGTTTCCAAGGCAGTATCACTACGGAAATAGATTGCCCCATCTTCCTTCCGGGGAGTGGCTGGTGGGTTTGAACTGCCAGGCTTCTGGTTAGCAGTCAAGTGCCTTAGCCACTATGCTAGCAACTATCTAGGCTTGTGTGTGTGTGTGTGTGCTTTAGGTACAAATTTACAGAACAGAATTTGTTTTACATTCAATAGTTTGTGTACATTTGGTTTCACATGCCAACCCTAACCCACCCTTCTCCTCTCCCTTCCCAGTGACTATGCTTATTCCTGTTCCCTTCTTAGTTATGTGCTCCTGCCAGTCTAGCTTTTCCTCCATGTGAATGTTGCCCCTTGGTGTCCCAAGGCCAATTGCTCCAAGGAATGTACCTCTATAGAGTAGGTGGGTGTATTGGGTTGAGTTTTCTCCATGTAAGTCTTATTTATTATTGTTGGGCTGAAACTCAACCCTTGGGAGTGAGTTTTATTACAGGCCTGAAAAGTATACCAGGGCCATAGTCTTGGGGGTCCCACCAGACTCCCACTGACCAGTAATTCTGATTGTTATTGTGTTTTGGATTTTGTTCCACAATTTTCCTCCCACTCTATCCAGGACCTCCAGTTTTGATCCCTTCCTGAGTGGTTGGCATTGGTAGCTGAGCACCATCTAGTTCTTCTGGTCTCAAGGTCCATCATGTCCTAGGGCTGATTGTTTCCAGATGCCCTTGGTTTTCTTCACTTTTCTTTGCTTCTGAGGATAGGAGACCATCAGCTGCATCTCAGGTGGTCACTCAAAAGCTTTTAAGACCCCAGACCCACTACTTACCAAATTAGGTTGTGGAACAAGATTTTTATGTATTTTGTTGTGCCAATTGAGTCTGGTGTCCCCCAGTACTATGGTCCTGAGTCGGCAGATCCGGTGAATCTCTCTCCCACAGTGTCTGGCTGTGTATGAGGGATTGCTCCATGTTTGTCTTCTGTTGCTTCTGTAATAATTGCTGGTATTTTGTATCACTAGAATCTGTGCAAGATTATCCTCAGCTGAATGAATCTATCATTGGTCTTGAGTATACTCCTTTTCACTAACCTCCATCTGATCTTCTCAGTTGTGTATGCATTTATCTGTGGCCTGGTGTTTGGTGTTAGTGGTAATGCAGTATTGTGTATATATACTGGTATTACCCTCTGTCACCTATATCTTATGTGCACAATTCAGTGTCCTCCCTTTCACCACTGTTATCAGGCTGGTCACATATTCTTTCCATACTATCCATCCTCTTACTCAACTCAGTGTGAGTTTACCCCAAGGAGGGGTAAACAACCTGTATAACCTTGACCACATTGACACTGAAACCTTCCATTGATGATTTGGAGATAAGCAAAAATATTTAGTGTTATTTTTCTACTTGCAGGTAGAGAGTCTTTAAACTGCCTTCAGTTATCCAAGAGCTGTTTGGCATGCTGAGTTGGTTGTCAACTCAGTCTCACAATGCATAATTTTGTTACTCAAGACAGAGATTGTTTTTAAAATGTCCTTTTTGGACATTGCTAGTAAAAAGAGAGATTGAAGAAAAGAAACCTCTTGATAACAGATATCTTTATTTTTTTCTGGAAAAAAAGATACCTTTCCAGATATTTTTCACAAAGAACATGTGGTTATGTCTCTGTAAAGCTCATCATATTCTAGTTGACAATTCAAGAAGGATGAACATTTAACACTAGAAGGAAATGAATTCTTACAGAACCACTCAGCTGGAACAGAATTTAGAATACAATATTCCTGCTACAATTAACTTATCTTTCATTTTGAAGAACCGAAAAAAAAAAAAAGAATAACGAAAAGCACACAGAAGATTAATATAGCAGTAGCGTTTTCAACACTGTTTAGACAATGTCTATTATCCACTTACTCAGTTCACAAAGACAAAATGGAAACATGTTTTATGGTGAAAGCTATTAATATTATATAATGATATGATTGCATTTGCTTAAAAGAGTAAAATACAGAATGTTTTAGAAATGGGTAACTTTGTTTAATACATTCCCAATGAAAGAATAGCTCTTACTCTAAAAAAAACTAAAATTACATAGATTAAATATGCTGATGGCAGGGAACTAGAAAAAATGGTGAAAAGTTATTATTTTTAATTATTATTACTATTACTTTTGTTTTCACTTATTCTAACTTTTAAAAGAAATAACATTTGAATATTTTGACACCATTGTAACACTTAATGTCTTGAGGAAGCTATTAAGCAGTCAAGTCACAAGTAGAATTCAATAATAATAAGTAACATTTATGAGTTTTTACTATGTATGAGACACTCTGTGAAAGCCTTTACGTGCATTATCTCATTTATGTGAAAGACATAGTAATAGTTAATTACTTTTCAATGTTTTTGTCCTTTGTTAAAGGACACAGTTGTTATGGCAATAAGAAGATAACATATGAAACAAGTTTAAAGACAGGTATTGAAAAGGTCACCATTTTTTAAGATATTTAAAATAAATTCACTTTTTTTCTTTTTACATGAAAAAGTAGAGTGTTACAAGAATTTTCACCATATAAAAAGAATAAATATTTCTTTAAAATAACAATTGCTTACATAACCTACTGTCAAACAAAATCTCAAATATTTTGAAAATGAAAAGGTTATATTTGCCTTTCACTTGAGTGACATTTTAAATAACTAAAGACTTGATTACGTATCTATCCTCTTTATTTTTCACAATAAAAGAAACTATGTAGAGGAAACGTTAGTTTGTGGTGTGCGGAAAAATATCATATTAGTATTTCAGCTCTTTAGAAACATCACTTCATCATCTCTTTGTGAGGTTCTGAATAAGATATAAAGAAGTGGTCTCAAGATGTCTGTGTTTTAGCTTAACTTGATGGTTATATGAAACATCCTACTCAAGATATGTCATAAATGAGAATATGAGACTTCTGAGTGCAAATGTGTACACCAGCCGGTAGATGCTTCAGAACATAAGGAGTCATAGTGAGTTTCAATGATAGATAAGAAAAGGAAGAAAACGAGATCATTCTTGGGTAGGGGACACTGGCAAGGATATAAGGATATAATCATTGCTTTTTGTTTTTCTAGACAAGATTCCTGGTTGTGGTAAGCATACTTAAACTTTGTAAGCTACAAAATGTATGTTGTTGTTGTTGTTGTCGTTAAGTGCCATTGATTTGGTTTCAACTCATAGCAGCACTATGTTCAACAGAACAGTATACCACTCAGTCATGCGCCATCCTCACAATCCTTGCTATATTTGAGGCCATCATTGAAGCCACTGTGTCAATCCATCTTGTTGAGGGTCTTCCCCTTTTTTGCTAACCCTCTACTTCACCAAGCATGATATACTTCTCAAAGGAATAGTCCCTTGTGACAACATGACCAAATTAGGTGAGACAAAGTCTGGCCATTCTGACTTCCACGGAGCATTCCAGCTGTACTTCTTCCAGGACAGATTATATTCATTCTTCTAGCAGTCCAGAACAACAACAACAACAAATTCATTCTTCTAGAAGTCCAAGGAGCTCTGGTGACATATTGCCTAAGGCATTCAACTGCTAATCAGAGGCTTCCAGTTCAAACCCACCAGCCACTCCTTGGAAGGAAGATTGGGCACTCTACTGCTGAAGATACCACCTTGGAAACCCAAAGAGGGGTCACTGTGAGAGGGAAACAACTCGATGGTAGTGAGTTCTTGTTTTGTTTTGTTTTGTTTTTTCTAGCAATCTATGTATTTTCAGTATTCTTCACCAACACTATAATTCAAAGGCATCAACTCTTCTTTGGTTTTCCTTATTCATTGTCTACCTTTCACATGCATATGAGGCTTTCCAAATACCATGGGTTGGTTAGGCACATCTTAGTCTTCAAAGAGACATCTTTGCTCTTAGCACTTTAAAAAGGTCTTTTGCAGCATATGTGCCCAGTGCAACACAATATGATTTCTCAACTGATGCTTCTGTGGGTGTTGAGTGTAGATCCAAGTAAAATGAAATCCATGACAACTTCAATCTTCTCTCCATTTATCATAATGTTGCTTATTGGTCTAGGTGTGAGGATTTTTATTGTCCTTATGTTGCGGTATAATCTACACTGAGGACAGTAGTCTTTGATCTTTATAAGTAAGTGCTTCTAGTTATCTTCACATTCAGCAAGCAAGGTTGTGTCATCTGCATATAACAGGTTAATAAATCTTCCTCCAATCCTGATGCCACATTCTTGTTCATATAGTCCAGTTTATCTGATTATTTGCTCAACATACAGGTTGAATAAATATGTTGAAAAGACACAACACTGATGTGTTTCCCCTTATTCTTTTATGGGAACTGCCTCTTGTTCTATGTACAGGTTCCTCATGAGCATAAATAATTGTTCTGGAATTCCTATTCTTTGTACTGTTATCCTTAATTTGTTATGGTCACACTGTCAAATGCCTTTGCATAGGCAATAAAACGTGGGTAAACACCTCTCTGCTATTCTTTGCTTTCAGCCAAGATCCATATAATATCAGCAATGATAACCCTCATTCCACATCCTCTTCTGAATCCAGCTTGAATTTCTGGAAGTTCTCTGTATATTGCTGAAACCATTTTTGAATTATCTTCAGCCAAATTTTACTTGTGTGTGATATTAATGATATTGTTTGATAATTTCCACATTGTGTTAGATCACCTTTCTTTGGAATGTGTACAAATATGGATCTCTTCCAGTCAGTTGGCTGTCTTCCTGGTGTAAACAATTTCCTGGTATAAGCAAGTAAGCACTTCAAATGCAGAATTTTGTTTGTTGCAACATCTCAAAGAGTATTCCGTCAATTCATGAAGCCATGCTTTCCCCAAATTCTTTCACTGCATCTTGGACTTCTTCCTTCAATACCATTGGTTCTTGATCATATGCTTTCTCCTGAAATAGTTGAATATTGATCAATTCTTTCCAGTACAGTGACTCTGTATGTTCTTTCCATCTTCATTTGACACTTCCTACATCATTCAATATTTTGCCCAAAGAATCCTTCCCTATTGCAAGCCAAGTCTTGAATTTTTTCTTCTGTTTTATTCAGCTTGAGAAATTCCAAGTATGTTCTTACCTTTCAGTTTTCTAACTCCAGGTCTTTGCACATTTCATTAAAATACTTTACATTACCTTCTCAAGCTGTCCTTTGAAATCTTCTGTTCAGCTCTTTTAGCTCATCATTTCTTCCATTCACTTTAGCTACTCTCTGTTCAAGAGCAAGTTTCAGAGTCTCTTCTCATATCCATTTTAGACTTTTCTGCCTTTCTTCCCTTTTAAAGACCATTTACTTTCTTCATGTATGATGTTCTTGATGTCATTCAACAACTTGTCCGGTTTCCAGTCACTGATGTTCAATGCATCAAATCCGTTCTTTAGATGGTCTCTAAATTCAGGAGGGACATAATCAAGGTTGTATTTTGCTTCTCATGGGCTTGTTTTAATTTTCTTCAGCTTCAATTTGAACTTGCATGTGAGCAGTTGATGGTCTGTTCCACAGTCAGCTCCTGGCCTTGTTTTGACTGAAGATACTGAACTTCTCCATTGCCTCTTTCCACAGATGTAGTCAGTCTGACTCCTGTACATGCCATCTGGCAAGGGGCACATGTATAGCGATGGTTAATGTTATCAAGAAAAGATATTTTCAATGAATGTCACTGGTCTTGCAAAATTCTGTCATGCAATCTCTGGCATCATTTTTATTACCAAGGCCATATTTTCCAACTACTAATGATTCTTCTTTGTTTCCAACTTTTGCATTCCAATTACCAGTACTAATAAGTACATCTCGATTGCATGTTTGGTCTATTTCAGACTGCAGAGCTTGGTAAAAATTTTTAGTTTATTCATCTTTAGCTTTAGCGTTGGTGTGTAAATTTGAATAATAATAGTATTAACTGGTCATCCTTATAGGCATATGGACATTGTTGTTGTTGTTATGTGCCCTCGAGTCAGACAGACCCTACTCGTAGTGACCCCTCCTTGGATTTCCAAGGCAATATCACTACAGAAGTAGATTGCCCAACCTTCCTTCCAATATGGACATTATCCTATCACTAACAGATTTCAGGATAGATCTTGAAACTTTTTTTTTTTTGACAATGAATGCAGCACCAGTCCTCTTCAATTTGTCATTCCCAGCTTAGTAAATCAGATGATTGTCTGATTCAAAACTGTCAATAGCAGTCCATTTCAGCTAACTAATGCCTAGGATATCAATCTTGATGCATTCCATTTCATTTTTCACAGTTTCTAATTTCCCTAGGTTCATACTTCATACATTCCACATTCTGATTATTAATGGATATTTGCAGCTGTTAGTTCTCATTTTGAGTTGTGCCCCATCAGCAAATGAAGTTCCTGACACTTTCCTCCATCCATCTCATTAAGGTCAACTCTGAAGACAGGCACCCTGGTGGTGGAGTGCCTATGGCATTTGACTGCTAACTAGAAGGTTGACAGTTCAAACCCACCAGCTGCTCCATGGAAGGTAGATGGGGCAATCTACTTCTATAAAGATTTACCACCTTGGAAACCCAATGGAGGTCACTATGAGTCGGAATCAACTCATTGGCAGTGAGTTTGGTTTGGTTATCTGCTTTGAGGAGGCAGCTCTTCCTTAGTTGTATTTTGAGTGCCTTCTAATCTGAGGGGCTCCTCTTCCAGCACTATTTCAGACAGTGTTTCAGAGCTATTCATAAAGTTTTCCAGTTATGTATCAGACAGTGTTCCACTGCTATTCACAAGGTTTTCACAGCCAATTTTTTCAGAAGTGGACAGCTCTATCCTTCTTCTCAGTCTGTCTTAGTCTGGAAGCTCCACTGAAACCCATCCACCATGGGTGACCCTGCTAGTATTTGAAACACCAGTGCTATAGCCTACAGGCTCACAGAAGCATGCAAGCCACCACAGTGTGACAAACTGACAGAAACATTGTGGATGAAGTGTACATAAGGATTAAATTGTGCTGTCATATAAATTTACTGAGAACTTCATTTGATTTTAAATAAAGAAACTTTTTTTTTGCTCTATTCTCATTACTATATCTGATGGATTACTTTGTTAAAATTAATTGGATACATTCAATTTTTGAGAGAAATGTGGCTTTTATGAAGAAAGCACATGGCTTGGCAGTCACCTCCAGCCTTTAATGTTTATAATAGTCCCTAAAAATTTCACCCACCATTCTTACTCATGACTAAATTCTTAACAATTCCAATTGTTATTATTAACTCTTTTGCTACTTTCATTTAATATTCTAGAATTAATAAAGCTGAAAGTGTGAAACAGTGTCTAAACTAGAGTAGGAAATTTTTTTAACTACATAGTATACTTACTGAGAAAATTTCAGAACAGAAAATTCTTAGAAACATCTTGAGATTGATTTAAAGGCATTCTAAGCTCTTAAGAACTCTAATTAAGGGAAAAAATTGCATGTGTTTTTTTTCTCTTTCCATCTCTTGGCCACCAGAACCATTCCATGTAATAAAGTATTTTCCTGCTCTACTTACTTTCTATAACTGAGAATTGAATAGAATTTCTGCAGATTCCATATGTCTGCACAGCTGTTGTTATGTGCCGTCGAGTTGGACCTACTCATAGAAACTCCTCTTTGGGTTTCTGAGGCAGTTTCACTACAGAAGTAGATTGCCCAACCTTCCTTCCTTCTGCACGGAGAGAAAGCAAATAAATATAATTATAAATTCCCAATAGTGAATCAAAATAAGATACAATTATCACATTGGGATGACAACTAAAATTCTATATTTCTATATTAACCAGAGAGAAGAGTGTTCAGCCAGGGGGCAGTTTAAGCATAGGTACTGAAACAAGGCGGGCTTGTGCTTACTCACTGATCTGCACTGAACA
>NW_006921757.1:3294021-3340565 GCF_000298275.1 Orycteropus afer afer | reverse complement strand
GGCAGTGTTTCGTTCTGCTGTGCATGGGGTCGCTATGAGTCGGAAACGACTCGACGGCACTTAACAACAACAACAACAACATATTAACCAGTGAATGATGAAAATATAAAAGAGGGTAATATGTAATTTAACATTTTACCTCCTAGAGCTAGGATCCAGAACTAATATAGAGAATTAGTATTGGACTTCAGGTAATGAAGACTTAGGTTTGAGGATTGATGTTGCCAATTTCTGGTTTTATAATCCTTATTCAGGTAATGGCACTGAGGTGGTTTCTCAACTTCACAATTACTCATCCATTATATACTTTTCTAAAAATTTTGTTGCAAATATTCAATGAGGTAATATATGTGCCAACTTAAAGCTTAAGATATTCAGACAGAAATAAGCTTCTTTCAGGCATTCATGAAGATAAGTTAATATCATTTGAATTAACATTCATCTATGAATTCTAAAATTGTTCCCATTTTAAGCCTTTAGAATTGGAATTATATTATTTTGTTGGCATTATCTTTTCTCTTATTTTGTATGACTTATTTATTCAACTCTCTGTTTTCTTTGGAAAATATTTATAGACTCAGCTAGTGAAACATTCAAAACAAATAATGTAACTGTAACAATTAGTTTTTGCACTGCATTGGTAAGAAAATGTGGCTGATAATACCTCCTCTGTAAAAGACAATGATTTAATGTCATCACACCTTTCCCATATTAACTGTGAACGTACCCAATAAATCAAATAAAAGTACAAGTGATTAAAAGATCTTGCATCTGAAAAATGGGCCTGAAGATGGGATGGAGTGAGATAAGAGCTGTTTTTTTTTTTTTGTTGTTGTTTGTTTAATAATAAGTTTTCCTGTTATTTTCTCCCTGTATGTACATGTTACTTTGGTAAAAATTAAAATTTTAAATAATAATAAAATAAAATATGAAAAGGAAAATATCTTCACTATTAGAAATCATAGCACCCATGATCAGAAGGTTTGTATACAGAACTTGTATTATGTATTATGAAAAGTCCAGTATTCCAAGACATGTGGGGTGAGTGTTGATGAAGGAACACAATTATATATTATGCTTTTATTCACAAATGAGCAAAAATTGTTGTGAAACATCACTGTGTGGTCTTATCTGGCTTTATTCTTACTATATTCAGAAATTGGTGAAGGTGGAATTTAATTTAATTAAATATAAATGAAACAATCATTTTACATGAAGTATATGCTGTTCATTGCATTGCACTGGGTTGAAGGAACACAAAAATTAAAGGGAAAAAAAAATGCTCCATGCCCCTAGGAACTTAACAATGTATAAAACTATGGAGCACTCTACAAATTGTCATCATATCATCCATATCTCATGTTTTTCTCAGGATGCCACAAGAAATTTTCACTGCTGCGTTATAGAAAGGGTAGTGTAGATAGAAACTACAGAGATGAGATGGTCACAGAAGTCACTTTAGGGGACTGACATTGTGGAATTGAGTAATAGCTGAAGAATAAGAAACAGACAGACTTGTGATGTGAAGAGCTAAGAGAAGTACAGAGGACAGTAAACTCAGAGATATCAGTGAGAAAAGAAGACGCATAGAAGGTCACATAGTGAATCCACTGAGAATGATAAAAGAAGGCTTGAGTGGAAGGCCCTTGGGGCCTGAAAAAAAAAAAAATCATTGCCATCCAGTTGGTTCTGACTGAGAGCAAGCCTTATGGAGTTTTCAAGGCTGTAAATCTTTATGGAAGCAGACTGCCTCAACTTTCTTCTGTGGAGAGGCTGGTGGATTCAAACCACTGACCTTTTGGTTAGCAGGCAAATGTCTTAACAACGATAACCACTAGAACACCTTGGGGCCACAAAAAGAAGTTTGTATATTGTTTTAAGTGCTATGCAAAGTCAATATGGATGTTGTTGTTGTTAAGTGCCAAGATTCATCTGACATCAGCAATAATATCCCTCATTCCCCACCCTATTCTGAATCCAGCTTGAATTTCTGGCAGGTCACTGTCAATATCCTGCTGCAGTTGTTTCTGAACTATCTTCAGCAATCCATAGTCTAGGCTCTGACATTTGTAGATGGGTGACCTCAACTTTTGAGCCTCAGTTTATTCATTTTAAAATGTGGCTAATTGTAACAATAATGTGACTAGTTAGCTGGAAGGTTGGTTTGGATCCCAAATAAGATATTGCATATGAAATGCTAAACAAGCTGTAAAACTTTAATCTTATGTAAGATTTATTATTATTATTAAATTATGCTTTCATGATGATAATGATATTACACCTAATTTTAGCAAGAAAACATTTTGAGTGATGCAGTAGACAATGGCAGAAACAAATACTTTTAATAAATAATAACGATGTGAATATTAGAAGGCTTTTAGATCAGCTCCTGATTCCTTGTTTGGAAATAATTGAGTGAGCACCTCCAGTGCTGCTTTTTGTTGAAACACATCAATGGCTTTCCATCAGTTCCTGAAGCCTTGTTTTTCACCAATGCGTTCAGTGCTGCTTGGACTTCTTCCTTCATTACCATAATTATTAAACAAGCATACAATACCATAGGTTCTTGATCCTATGCTATGTCCTGAATTAGATGACTATCCAACAGTTCTTTCTGGTACAGTGACTTTGTGTGACCTTTCCATCTTCATTTGATGCTTCCCGCATCATTCAATATTTTGCCCAAAGAATCCTTCTGTACTGCAAACCAAGTCTTGAATTTTTCTTCTGTTCTTTCAAAGGCTTGAGAAATTCCAAGTATGTCTTTTCCTTTTTGTTTTCTAACTCCATTTCTTTGCACATTTCATTATCATACTTTATTTTGTTTTCTTGAGCTGCCCTTTGAAATCTTCTGTTCATCTCTTTTATTTCATCATTTCATTCATTGGTTTTAGCTACTCTCTGTTTAAGAGTAAGTTTCAGAGTCTCTTCTGACATTCCTTTTGGTATTGTCTTTCTTGCCTCTCTTTTTAATGACCTTTTGCTTTCTTCAGGTATGTTGTTCTCAACATCCTCCCATAACTTGTCTGGTTCAGTGCATCAGATCTGTTCTTCAGATGTTCCCTAAATTCAGATGGGATATATTCAAAGTTATATTTGAGCTCTCTTGGACTTGTTTTAGTTTTCTTCAGCTTCAACATGAACTTTTTATGAACAGTTGATGGTCTGTTCCACACTCAGCTCCTAACCTTTTTCTGACTAATGATATTGAGTTTCTCCATTGCCTCCTTCATAGATATAGTCAGTTTTATTCCTATGAATTCCATAAGGCAAGGTCCATATGTATAGTTGCCATTTATGTTGTAAAAAATATGTATTTGCAATGATTAAGTTGTTGGTCATGCAAAATTCTATCATGCAATCTCCAGCTTCAACTCTTTCACCAAGGACATATCTTCCAGCTACCAATGCATCTTTTTTTTTTTTTTTTTCATTCCAGTCTCCAGTAATAATCAATACATCTTGGTTGCATATTTGGTCTATTTCAGACTGCAGAAGTTGGTAAAACTCTTCAATTTCTTCATCTTTAACTTTAGTGGTTGGTCTATAAATTTGCATAATAGTAGTATTAACTGGACTGCCTTGTAGATATATAGTTATTATCCTATTACTGACAGCATTGTTCCTCAAGGCAGATTTTGAACTGTTCTTTTTCATGATGAATGTGATGCCACTGCTCTTCAATTTGTCATTCCCAGCATAGGAGACCATGTGACTGTCTAATTCAGAATGGTCAATACCAGTCCATTTCAGCTCACATCAAGGATAATAATATTTATGTATTCCATTTCATTTTTTACAACTTCCAATTTTCCTAGATTCATACTTCATGCACTCCACATTTGGATTATTAATGAATGTTTACAATAGTTTCTTCTCATTTTGAGGTGTACCACATGAGCAAATGATGGTCCCAAAAGCTTTGCTCCATCCATGTCATTAAAGTTGCCTGTGCATTGAGGAGGCTATATTTCCCCAGTCATATTTTGAGTGCCATCCAACCTGAAGGTCTCATCTTCTGGCACTATATCAAACAATGTTTCACTGCTATTCATAAGATTTTCAGTGACCAGTTTTTTCATAAGGTACTGATAAGTCCTTCCTCGTAATCCATATTAGCCTGGAAGCTCCACTGAAACCTACCCACCATGGTTGACCCTGCTGGTATTTGAAGTACTGGTGGCATAGCTCCCAGAATCACAACACACAAAGCACTGCAGTATGATAAACTGGCAGATGAGTTTTCTGTCAATGGGAATACTCATTCACTGCTACCAAGTTGGATCCGACTCATAGTGACCCCTCGTTGGGTTTCTGAGGCAGCATCACTACAGAAGTAGATTGCCCAACCTTCCTTTTGAGGAATTGCTAGTGGGTTTGAACTACCAGACTTCTGATTAGCAGTCAAATGCCTTAGGCACTACACCACCAGAGCACCTATCAATACAAATGGAAGTGTTAAAATCAGTATTTTTTTTTTTAATATGACATTAAAATTGACAACAGCAACTTAAAAGATTACATAGAAAACTTAGGGGACAGTGAGTTTATATTAATGGAGGAGGAGGGTAAGAATGGATGCACAACTAGAAGAATGTAATCAATGTTTACTGAATTGTACATGTAGAAACTGCTGGATTGATATATGTTCTCCTGCATATAGTTTAAATAACAAAAGTAAAATAAATTATTAAAAAGAAAAAAAAAAAACTGTGACATTCACTATATTGAGGGAAATGGATAGTTGTTTGATCATTAAAGTGCTATGTCAATTTAGGTGGGCCATGATTCTAAGCAGTTTAGCAATTACGATGTATTCTTCCCTCATGATGAGATCTGTTATAAAATATTTCACCTCCATGATGAGATCTGCTATGCACAGCAAATCACTTGAAAGAGAGTTTCCTTTAGGGTGTAGCCTTCTTCCAATATATATGAAAGAGCTCCGGTAAAACTCTCTGGCTCTTTCCTTTATCTGGATCCTACACCTGTCTCATCATCATCATCTGACCTGCAGTTCTTGGACTTGAACAGTGGCCTGCCATATTGCCTGCTGATCTTGGGATTGTTGTCTTCACAGCTTGTTAGCTAATACCCTGCCATCTTACCTGCCAATCTTGAATTCATCAGCTTCCAAAGACAGCAGCCTACTGTCCTGCCTGTTGATGTTGGTATCACCCCCTTCAGCTATGAGTCAGAAGAAGCCTCAGCTTGATGTCTGACCCACAGAGTTAGGACTTGCCAGTCTCTAAAACAGCAAGAGCCATTTTCTTGAAATACATTTCTGTGTGTGTATGTGTGTGTGCCAAAAAACAAACACAACTCACTGACATCAAGCCATATCCAAATTATAGTGACCCCTCCTTGAGTTTCCAAGGCAGTATCACTACGGCAGTAGATTGCCCAACCTTCCTTCCAAAGAGTGGCTGGTGGATTTGAACCAACAGCCTTCTGGATAGCAGTTGAATGCCTTAGGCACTAAGCCACCAGAGCTTCTACACACACACACACATACATACACATATTTATATATATGTGTATATATATGTGTTGTTGTTGTTATGTGCCGTTGAGTCGGACTCGACTCATAGCGACCCCTCCTTGGGTTTCTGAAGCCATATCACTACAGAAGTAGATTGCCCCTTCTTCCTTCTGAGGAGTTGCTGGTGAGTTTGAACTGCCAGCCCTCTGGTTAGCAGTCCAGTGCCTTAGGCACTATGCTACCAGAGTTGCCGTATATATATATACACACACACATATAAATATATATATATATATATATATATATACACACACACATATATACATATATACACATATACATATACATACACATATATATAAGCTTCACAGGTTTTGCTTTTCTATAAAACCTGGCCTAAGACATTTGGCATGCGCAGTGGGATATTTCTCTGGACAGTTATCAGCAGAGCTAAAAGATCTTTGTAATACTTGCTCTAGCAGAGCCAAGGACCACAGAGAGTCATGCCTAGGGCATGGCTGAGGGGAGGCTGTCTTGATCAAAGAATTGTATCCTGAACCAGAACTGTAACTTGTTATTTTCCTAATAAACCCTATAATCATGAGTATTGTCTATGAGTTCTATGTGATCATTGCAAGAAGTTATGTAACTCAGAAGACAAATAGAGAGTGCCATGGGAGGGCCATTTGGTGTTAGAATTGGTAAAAAGTTAGGAGAGTGGTGGTATATCTGACCTCCACCTCATAGAAAACAACCTTGGGCTGTTGATATTGACTGTGATTCACTCACCCCTTGGTGAAGTTAGAGGAAGTCAGAGGACAATTCCTCCGTGTCCTCTTTATAGCGGGAGACATGTCCAAACAAGGATATTCATTGAAGACCTGGTGCTTTTACTCTAGTATAACAATGAGGACAGCACAGCTTATTCCATGGTTACAGATATCACCAACATCTCATAACAACATAGGCTCATTTCCCACTCACACATCATTTCTATTGAAGGTTGGCTGCTGTATGTTGTTACCATCCTTAGGCTGGGATTCAGGCTGAGGGAGCATTTATTCTCTGGAACACTGCTACTGATTATTTTAGGGAGTAAGACTTAAAGCGTAAACTGTATCTTAAACGTCTGCCAGGAAGTTGCACATTTATGTCTGCTTGCATTGCATTTGCTAAAGCAGTTATATATCCAAACCTGACTTCATTGGGGTGTGAAATGTTTAATTCTTCCCCCAAGTTAGGGAGAGGAAAAGGGATATTGGTGAATACTACTACTCTCTACTGCACCATGCAAGAGATGAAGTGTTTTGACTGAGGAAATTGAAGTTGTATTGTGAATAAGTGTTAATATTCAAGAGATATATTGAGGGTTATAAGTAATAGGACTTATGTTGAATTGGATACGAGGGTAGAAGGAATGAGAGGACTGAAAGATTGAATATGTGCATAGAAGCTAGTATGTCCACTAACTGGGATGGAGAAGAGTGAGAGAGGACAAGATGAGGAGAAAGCATAGATGTGAGTCAGAGTCCAGGATATCCATAAGGTGTATAACTGGAATGATTGTGCAGAAAGTAAGATATAGGAGTGTGGGGCTAAAGCGAGAGATCAGGACTGAAGATGAGTGTAAAAGAGAGTCATTAGGATATGATGTTTGAGGCCATGGGAATGGATGAGCTAAATGAGGAAGACAGTTCATATAGAGAAGAGGAGAATGCTCAGAATAAATTCCCAAGTCATTCCTGGTTTACAGGCAAGTTTCTGGAGGAGCAACTAGAAAAGAATCTGAACTGGAACCATGAGGAAAAGAAGATGAAATCTGGAAGAAAATCAAGAGAGAAATGCTTCAAAGATAAGGAATTCACCCACTGAGTGGAAATGCTGCTGTAAGCTCGAAAAAAAGGAGAACAGAAAACAAGCTGCCGCATTTGGCAAAGTAGAAGCTGTTACCAGCTGTACAAAAGCATTTTCAGGGGTTTGGAAGGAAAGGACTGACCTAGATATGTGTGTTTACTAGATTTTAGAAGACATAAGCACACATGTAATATTTGAATCAATGAAGATTGAAATAACCCATTCTTAAAGAACATTTAGAGAAAGTGAGAATGAGAGTGAGTTCAGAAAGCTAAGAAATGCCAGTATTTAAGAGGAAGATTTAAGAGGACACAAAAGACCATGATAGCAGAAGAGAGGGAGGAATGAAAAAATTCAGATAACACAGTATCATAGAAACTAAGAGAGTAGAAACTTTCAACAAAGAGAATAATAAAAATGTTAGAAGCAGAAATAAGGCCAATTGGATAATCTGATTATCTGATACTACCTCAGGAGGATGCTGGTTTACCTTAATGAGGACAGTTTCAGTAATGGGGCTAAGGAGGACTTTGCCTGGCTAGGATAGCTGGACTAGAGCAAAGTCTCAGTAAAGACAAACCAGAGGGCAGGTAGGCCAGCAATGGCTAGTTTCATATTACCTGGATGCTTTCATATTAGGCTGATAGTGGGACTAGCATCACATGCCAACATAAACAAAAATAAATAAAACAATTTGGATCGCAAAATGAAAGATGATGTCTTAGTTTTCCAGTCTGCTGCAATTGTAATGCCACAAGTGAGTATAGTTAAAGACAAGAAGCTTATTTTCTCACAATTCTGGAGGCTGAAAGTACAAACCGGAGTCTTGGCTTTGTAGCTTCCTTCCTTGTTGGTAGTCCTGGGCATTCCTTGGTTTCTTGGCTTGTAGATGCTCCTCCCGTGACATCTGTCTTCCCCAGTTTGTGCCTGTGTGTGTTCTGGTCTTCCTGTAACTCAGATGTGATTAGATTTAGGTGCCACTGTATTACATGACCAAAACTGATTGATTACATTACATTATGTAAAGTAATTTGCTCTATCCAAGGCCAATCATAATAGCATATGGCCATGATTTCGATCCATATTTTGGTGGGACACAATTCAGGGCCTAACAGATTGTCATACTTAAGTCAATTTGTGGAAAACAAATGAATCTGCAAACGAGACAGAATGTCAGGGTGAAGTCACTACTGGACCAGATTATTTTTTAGACTGAATTTTTCTAATATTCAGCAAGAATATACAGGACCTTTTGATGCTCAATACCTGAGCCCTCCCCTTAGACTCTGTTCTTTGTCTCCTCTTGCCTGTCTTATAATGTACCTTCCTTCTTCTTAACATGAATGTTGTACTTCTTGTATTCACTGTATTGCAGAGGATTGAGTTGTAAATTGAGTCTATCTTGTAGAAGGTCTTGAAGAGCTAAGCAAAAAGATATGAATTTGCAGTGTTAGGTAGGTCTTAGATGAATAGTAGGAAGAAATACAAGATATCTTTGGCATTCCAGGGAGGATTTAAAATTAGAATTAAAAAGTAAAGAAGGAAAGCAAACAGATGCTAACGACTATAAGAAATAGAAGGCACGATGTTAAACATTAACTGAAAAATAGTCGATTGGTGCTGCAGAATTGACTCAATGGCAGTACATGGGTTATAAATGTCAATGAGTAGACTTGAATACACATAGGTGTGTTTGGAAACAATCTAAGAAGGAAGAATAGAGGGCTCTACAGAGATCACAAAATTACAATGAAGAGATTAATATACATCATGGTATAGTTTATATTGTAAAAGTATTTTAAGAATTTAACTAAGAAAAGTAGCGGCAATTTTTAAATTTCTCCATCGATTAAAATTCAGTGTAATGTATTTGCTTTATTTAAATTCAATAAGTGGTCATTTAATGGGAATATTATTATGTATAATTAACACTTTAAACTTTCAATCAAAATTAGTTCTTAAGTTTCAGAGAAAGTACGTTTTACTAGGAGGGGATAATTTCTTCACATGCACTATATTGTAAAGACTAACGTTTATAGTGTAACTTGTTCCTTTTATTGCCTCTGAAATCATTCATTCATTCATTTTTTTTTCATGATATTTTATTGCAAATCTGGGCTCTTATTTTTTAAGTTTTTATTTGGAGAAGTTTATGCTTAGTCTACTATGTTGTTGTTGTTATGTGCCGTCGAGTCGGACCCGACTCATAGCAACCCCTCCTTGGGTTTCCGAGGCGGTATCACTACGGAAGTAGATTGCCCCATCTTCCTTCTGAGGAGTGGCTGGTGGATTTGAACCACCAGCCTTCTGGTTAGCAGTCAAGTGCCTTAGCCACTATGCTACCAGAGCTCCCAAAATATATATTTATTTACGGAACATTTTATTGTGGTTTTGGGGAGTTTCCCATTCCACAATTTATATGCATTTTATTTCATGACATCAGTTGCAGTCCCCACATACAATTTTCCCACTTCCTCCTTGGCTTCCTGTTTCCCTTTGCCCTCCTTCCCTACCCCTTCTTGCCTTCTGAACTTTGTTTTCAGGCAAATGCTCTCCTTTTGGTGTCATAGAATTGATTGATCTGAGGAGCACGTTCATCACAGGGGTTATTTTTTACTTTATTTGCCTATCTATTGCTTAGCTGAAAAGTGATGTCCAAGAGTGAGCTCACTTCTGGGTTTGAAGTATATCCAAGGGCCATAGTCTTGGGAGTTCCATCAGTTTCTGTCAAACTAGTAAGTAGGGTCTTTTTTTTTTTTTTTAATTTTTAATTTTATTCAGCATTTGTATCCCACTCTGTCCAGGTCCTTTTATTCTGATCCTGGTCAGAGTGGACAACAGTGGTAGCCAGGCACCATCTAGTTTTTCTAGGTCTCAGGTTATTGGAGGCTGTGGTTCTTATGGTCTATTAGTTTTTTTGTGCGAATTGTTTTCTTTAGTCTTTGATTTTCTTCACTCTTCTTTGCTCCAGACAGGAAGATATCAATAATTGTGTCTTAGATGGTCACTTGCAAGCTACTATCTTTCCTAACTTTCCCATCTGTATGTTCTATTATATACATGGATATATTTGCAGAACTATCCTCTGCCAGACCTTTATATGTTGGATGGTGTGCTGCCATACACCATCCCATACCTGTTCAATGTATACATCTACCTGTGTATCTACTTATTAATTCTTGTTTGCAGGGTTGTGTGTGATAGTATGTGTCATTCTTCCCTTTTACTCTTGAATACCTTCCGCTGTCTCCCTTTGCCTTGGCCATGTTGTGCTGACCTCCATTTTATTTCATATTGCCTTTTCTTTCACCCAAGTTAATATATGTTTACTCTCTAGTTACTGCTTTCCCTCCCTTCGCTTCTATCAAAAAGTGTTTCTGCTAATCATCAAAGGGTGTTTCTTTCTCTGTGAAAGTGGTCTCATCCAGTATTTGTCAATTTGTGATTGACTAACCTCAATCATCACAATGTTCTCTAGGTTCCTCCATGTTGTGAGAAGGTTCATGAATTCATCATTATTCTTTAACATTGTATAATATTGCATTATGTGCATATACCATAATTTGTTTGTCCTTTCATCCTTTAATGGGTACTTGTTTCCATCTTTTTGTTATTGTGAATAGTACTACAATGAACATGGGTGTGCATATATCTATTCATGTCATTGCTCTTCTTCCTTTAGGATGTATAGCTTGTGGTGGGATTGCTGTGTCATATGGTATCTATATTTCTAACTTTTTAAGGATACATCATACCATTTTCTATAATGGTTGCACTATTTTTCAAATCCCATTAGCGGTGTATGAGAATTCCAAACTTTCCATATCCTCACTAGCATTTGTTGTTTCCTGTTTGATTGATCATTGCTATTATCTTCCCTTTTAATGAGATGGTATCTCATTGTTGTTTTGATTTGCATCTCTTTAAGGACTAATGATTGCAAACATTTCTTCATATGTTTGTTTGCTGCCGAAGATCTTTGATGGAGTGTCTGTTCATGTCCTCTCCCCATTTTTAATTGGATTGTTTAACTTTTTGATGTTGAGTTGCTGAAGTTTTCCATCAATTTTAGATATTTATGTCTTGTCAGATATGTCATTACCAAATTGTTTTCCCAATATGTAGGTTTTCTTTTTATTCTTTTGGATAAGTCTTTTGATGTGCATAAGTGTTTAATTTTTAGAGTTTCCAGTCATCTAGTTTATCTTCTGCTGTTGTGCATTTTTAGTTATGTCTGAGAGATTATATACACCATAACTTGTTGTTGTTGTTTGTGCCATCGAGTTGGACCCAACTCACAGTGACCCCTCCTTGGGTTTCCGAGACAGTATCACTATGAAAGTAGATTGCCCAACCTTCCTTCCAAGGAGTGGCTGGTGGGTTTGAACCGCCAGCCTTCTGGTTAGCAGTCAAGTGTCTTAGGCACTATGCTGCCAGAGCTCCTACACCATAAATTAGGGCCTCTAAATTTGCCCCTATTTTTTTTTTCATTATCTTTATAGTTTTAGGTTTTACATTTAGGTCTTTGATCCATTTTGAGGTTCTTTTTTTTTTGTATATGGCATGAATTATGGATCCCATTTCATTTGTCTGCAATGAGATACACAGTTCTTTTTTTGTTTGTTTATATAATTTTTATTGTGATTTTGGTAAAAATTTACAGAGCAAATTCATTTTCCATACAGAAGTTCATACACATTTTGTCTCATAACATTGACTGCAATTCCCCACAATGTCACAGCTCTCTTCCCACTTCCTCCCCATAGTTAACACTTTTCTGTGTCCTTCCCTCTCATGCATTTTGGCCCAAGCTGTCTCCCTGTGCAAATACTGCCCTTCTGTTCTCCTATAGTTGATTGCTCCAAGGAGTGTACCTACCTGATATAAGTGTTCACTCCATATGCCTGTCTATTGTTTGTCTGGAAGCCACAGGAGTGAGTTCAATTCCAGACCTGAAGGGTAGCTAGGGGCATAGTCTCAGGAGTCTCACCAGGCTCTATCAGACCAGCATACATGGTCTCTTTTTTCATGATTTTGAGTTTTGTTGCAAATTGTTCTCCCACTTTACCCAGGATTTCCTGCACTGATCCCCCTCCAAGTGGTTGACATTGGTAGTCAGGCACCATTGCAGTTCTTCTGGTCTCATGGTCATATAGGCTCAGGATCACATGGTCTACCAGTCCCTTGGACTAATTGCTTCCATGCACCTTTGGTTTTCTTCATTCTTCTTTGCTGTGGACAAAGAGAGACTCATCATCACATCTAGATGGTCGCTCACAACCTTTTAAGATACCAGTCGCTACTCAACAAAGTAGCATGTAGAACGGTTTTTGTGTAATATGTTATGCCAATTGAGCTTCATGTCCCCTGTGACCTTGGTCCCAAACCCACAGGTCCCACTAATCTCTTCTGCTGGGGAGCTGGCTGTGGCCAAGAAGCCACCACAACCTTGTACCTTGTCAGTTCTACTATAGACCTAGACATTCTTACAGCACATACAAATATGCATGTAGAAACATTGTCTGCTAACACTGTACGTGTTCATAGGTACACTACCCCCCTCCATATACAGAGTTTTGCAGCACCTTTTGTTAAAGAGACTATTTCTTCACAATTTGACAGATTTTGGATGTTTGTCAAAGATCAATTGTCCATGGGTAAATGGATTTACTTCTTGGTTCTCAATTATGTTCCATTCGTCTATTTGTCTGTAGTTTTACCAGCCCCAGGCCACTCAACTGCTGTGGCTGTAGAGTAGGTTCTGAGATTGGGAAGTGTGAAGTTTCCTACTTCATTCTTCTGTTCAATACTGCTTTGGTTATCCAGGGTCTCTTTCCTCCTTTCCATATAAAGAAGGTGATTTACTCTTCCATCTCTTTAAAGATTGTTGATTGTTGATCAGCACTGAATTGTATCTATAGATCACTAGGTACTATTAACATTTTCATAATGTTAAGTTTTCCTGTCCATGACCATGGTATGTTCTTGCATTTATGTAGGTATCTTTCAGTTTCCTGCAGTAGGTTTCTTTTTTTCTTTTTTTTTTTTTTTTCAGTTTCCTTTGTATAAGTCTTTTTTTATCTCTGGTTAAGTTTATTTCTAAGTATTTAATCTTTTTTGGTGGTTGTTGTAAATGGTACTGTTTTCCTGATTTCCTTTTCAGAGTTCTCTTTGTTAGTGTAGAGGAATTTTACTGATATTTGTATATTGATTTTGTATTCTACCACTTTGCTGAATCCTTCTATTAGTTCCAGTAGTTTTCTTGTAAGGTCTCTGGGGTTTTCTATGTACAGGATCATATTATAGGCAAATAGAAATAGTATTATTTCTTCCTTGCCAATTTAGATGCCCTTCATTTTCCTTTTTTGACCTTTGCTTTGGCTAAGACTTCCAATATAATAGTGAATAAGAGTGGCAATAAAGGGTATCTTTGTCTGTTTTTTTTTCACAAGGGGGACGTTTCAGTCTCTCCACTGAGAATAATGTTGGCCATTGATTTTGTGTATATGCCTTTAACTATTTTGTGGGATTTCCTTTTATTCCTATTTTGCTGACAGTGTTTATTAGGAACCAGGGTTGGATTTTATCAAATGTCTTTTCTGCATCAGTTGTTGTTGTTATGTACTGTCTAGTAGGACCTGACTCATAGTGACCCCTCCTTGGGTTTCCAAGACAGTATCATTACGGAAGTAGATTGCCCCATCTTCCTTCTGAGGAATGGCTGGTGGGTTTGAACCACCAGCCTTCTGATTAGCAGTCAAGTGCCTTAGGCACTACACTACCAGAGCTCCATAGTATGAGCATATGGTTCTTTTCCTTTGTTTTATCTATGTGGTGGATTGCATTGATTGTTTTTCTAATGTTGAACCATCCTTGCCTACCTGGTGTGAATCCCACTTTGTCATGATATATTATTTTTCATATGATATTGGATTCTATTGGCTGGGATTTTGTTGAGAATTTTTGCATCTATATTCATGTGGGATGTTATCCTGTAATTTTCTCTTTTAGTGATGTCTTTGCCTGGGTTTGTATCATGTTGATGCTTGCTTCATAGAATGAATTCTGGAGTATTCCATCTTTTTTCTATGTTCTGGAACATTGTCAGCAGAGTTGATGTCAGCTTTCCTCTGAATATTTGGTAGAATTCTCCAATGAAGCCATTTGGCTTAGGACTTTTTTTGTTGTTGGGAGTTATTTTATGAACTGTTCAATTTCTTCTTTTGTTATGAATCTGCTCAAATTTTCTACCTAAGTCTTTGTTAGTTTAGTAGTATGTTTCTAGAATTTCAGCATTTCTTCTAGGTTTTCAATTATTTTTTTCTTTAGTACAGTTCTTCATAGTGTTCTGTTATTATCCTTTTTATTTCAGTTGGTTCTGTCATAACATCACTCATGTCATTTCTCATTCATGTCATTTGCATCTGCTTATTCTTTTCCTTTGTTAATGCAGCCAGTAGTTTGTCAATTTCATTAATCTTTTCAATGAACCAACTTCTAGTCTTGTTGATTTTTTTAATTGTTTTTCTGTTTTCCATTTCATTTATTTCTGTTATAATCTTTCTTACTTCCTTTCTTCTGGTGACTGTAGGACTCTTTTTGCTGCTTTTTTATGATTGTTAAAGTTATAGGCTTAAGGTGTATTTTTGGCTCTTTCATTCTTTTTGGTGTGTGTGCTTTTTGCTACAAATTGGCCTCAGAGCACTGCTTTTGTTATACCCCAAAGATTTGGTATGTTGTGTTTTCATCCTCATTTAATTCTGGGAGTTTTTATATATTTATTATTATTATTATTTATTTCATCTATTACCCAGTGACTTTTAAGCAGCATGTTATTATAGTTCTATTTATTTCATTTTTTTCCTTCTTCTTCTGTTACTGATTTCTAATTTAATACCACTGTGATCTAAGAAGATGCTTTGTACTATTTCAATGTTCTTTTAAAATTTATTCAGGCTTGCTTTGTGGCTTAATATAGGGTCTGACACAAAGAATGATCCATGTACAATAGAAAAGAATGAGTACTATGTTGTTGTTGGGTGGAGTGTTCTGTATGTGTCTGTGAGATCAAATTGGTTAATTGTGTTGTTTAGGTCTTCTGTATCTTTGTTGGGTTTCTTTCTACTTGCTCTGTATTTCATTGAAAGTGATGTGTTAAAGTCTCATACTATTGTTACAGAGTTGAATATTTCTCCTTTCAACTCTGTCAAAGTTTGTTTCACATATTTTGGAGCTCTTTCATTGGGTACAGAGATATTTATTATGCTTTTGTGTTGTTGGATTGATTCTATAATCATTATATAATAACCTTTCTATTTCTAATACTGGTTTTTACCATGAAGTATGTTTCTTCATAAATTAATATGGTTTCCATTTGCTTGATATATTTTTTCCACTCTTTGATTTTTAGCTTATTCTTGTGTATCTCTTCTAGGCACCATATTGATGGGTCAGGTTTTCTTATTCATTATGTCACTCACTGTCTCTTGAAGGGTGCATTTAATCTACTTGTATTCAATGCAATTATTGATAGGTATTAGCTCACTGCTATCATTTTGTTTTGTTAGTGCTGATGATTTATTTGTTCTATATACTTTCCTGTGCTGAGTTCTCTTTTTTTTGCAGATTGTCTTTTCAATTCCTTCATGGCTGTTGATTTCATGTTTACTCAGTCTTTATGATTTTTTTTTCTTTTTCACTTTAGTTAGATTTATTAATTTTCTTTATGGTTCCCTAAAACTTACTTTTATCTTTCTAAGTTTAAAACAGTCTGTTTTATTTTAGTATTGCCTTGACTTCCACTCCATATGGAAATTCCATAACTACATCATTTATCCCCTTTTTTGCTTTGAAACTGTTTTTCTAATGTTGAACCATCCTTGCATACCTGGTGTGAATCCCACTTTGTCATGATATATTATTTTTTTTATATGATATTGGATTCTATTGCTAGAATTTTGTTGAGAATTTTTGCATCTATATTCATGAGGGATGTTATCCTGTAAGTTTCTCTTTTAGTGATGTCTTTACCTGGGTTTGTATCATGTTGATGCTTGCTTCACAGAATGAATTCTGTAGTATTCCATCTTTTTTTCTATGTTCTGGAACATTACTGACTGCTGCATAATTTTGAATAATAGTCATATTACCTGGTTTTCTTTGTAGGTATACAGCTTTTATCCCATTATTGACTGCAGTGTACATTAGCATAGATCTTGAAATGTTCTTTTTGACAATGAATGTGATGTCATTTCTCTCCAATTTGTCATTGACAGCATAGTAGATCATATGATTGCCTGAGTCACAATGGCCATTACCAGTCCATTTCAGCTCACTAATGCCTAGAATATCTATCTTTATCCATTCCATTTCATTTCTTTCAACTTCCAATTTTCTTAGATTCATACATTATACATTTCACATGCCAATTTTCAATAGATGTTTGCAGCTTCTTATTTTGAGTTGTGCATCAGCAAATGTAGGTCCTGGGTGCTTTACTCCATCCATTCTATTAAGAATGACTCTACTTTGAGGAGGAGCTCTGGTAGCATAGTGTCTAAAGCACTTGACTGCTACCCAGAAGTCTGGTGGTTCAAACCCACCAGCCACTCCTGGATTTATGTCTCTACTTCCCTACTTTCAGTTTTGTACTTTCTTTTCTTTTTGAAAATTCTTTATCTGAGTTGGTTCCAGGTGATGTTGTGATGTTGTGATGTTGTGATGTTGTGATGTTTATTAATTTCAGGTCATGGTTTTCTGTTGTTAGTTCTCTGTCTGAAAGACCCCCTGTAGCACTTTTTATAAAATTTGTCTCATCACAAATTCCCTTAATTTCAGTTTACCAAGAAGTGTCCTAATTTTGCCATTGCATTGAGGGATGATTTTTCTGGCTATATAAATCTTGGCTGGCATATTTTTCTCTTTCAGGACTATATATATATATCATCTCATTACTTTCTTTACTGCATGGTTTCTGCTGAGAATTCAGTCTTATTTTTCACCCTTTGAACATACATTTCACTTTTCACAAGCTTCTCAGGCTTCTTTCATTATCTTTGATTTGGAAAGTTGGATTATAATATGTCTTGGTGATTTTTTGGAGGTTCTAAATTTTGGGGGTTCATCAAGCTTCTTTGAGTTCATCCATCAGTGTGTCATACTGCAGTGGCTTGTATGTGTGTTCCTGTGTGCCACCAGGATCTCAGATATCACCAGCATCACCAATAATGGACGTGTATCAGCGGAGCTTCCAGTCTAAGGAAAACTGGGTAAAAGGACATGGCCAGGTTGATTTCTGAAAGAATTGGGCACTAAAAATCTTATGAATAACACTGAAACATTGTCTCACATAATGCCAGAAGACAATCTCCTAGGGTTGGAAGGCACTCAAAATATGACTGGAGAAGAGCTGCCCCATCAAATTAGAGTCATTCTTAATAGAATGGATGGAGTTAAGCATTCAGGACCTACATTTGTTGATGTAGCACAACTCAAAATAAGAAGAAACAGCTGCAAACATCCATTAAAAATTGGTATGTGAAATGTACAATGCATGAATCTAAGAAAATTGGAAGTGGTAGAAATGAAATGGAATGGATAAAGGTAGATATTCTAGGCATTAGTGAGCTGAAGTGAACTGGTACTGGCCATTGTGACTCAGGCAATCATATGATCTACTATGCTATCAATAACAAATTGAAGAGAAAACACATCACATTCATTGTCAAAAAGAACATTTCAATATCTATCCTAAAGTACAATGCAGTCAATGATAGAATAATATCTGTCCACCTACAAAGAGAACCAGGTAATACGACTATTATTCAAATTTATGCAGCAACCAGTAATACAAAATATGAAAATATTGAAGATTTTTACCAACTTCTGCAGTCTGAAATTGACCAAACATACAATCAAGATGTATTGATAATTACTGGTGATTAGAATACAAAAGTTGAAAACAAAAGAAGCATCAGTAGTTGAAAAATATCGAGTTGGTGATACATATGACACTGGAGACCCATGACAGAATTTTACAAGACCAGGGACTTTTCATCAAAAATACCTTTTTTCAATAATATAAATGATGCCTGTACACATGGACCTCAATAGACAGAATACACAGGAATCAGATTAGCTATATCTGTGGAGAGAGATAAATGGAGAAGCTCAATATCATCAGTCATAACAAGGCCAGGGGCCAAATGTGGAACAGATTATCAATTGCTCGTATGCAAGTTTAAGTTGAAGCTTAAAAAAATAAGACAAGTCCATGAGATCCAAGATATGACTTTGAGCATATCCCACCTAAATTTAGGAACCATCTGAAAAATAGATTTGAAACACTGAACGCCAATGACCTGATGAGATGTGGGATGACATCAAGAATATCAAACATGAAGAAAGCAAAATGTCATTTAAAAGACAGGAAAGAAAGAAGAAACCAAACTAGATGTCAGTAAAGACTCTGAAACTTGATCTTGAATCTAAAATAGCTAAAAGAAATGCCAGAAATGTTGAAGAAAAAGAGCCAAACAGAAAATTTCAAACGGTAGCTGGAGAAAACAAAGTAAATTATAATGAAATGTGCAAACATCTGGGTTTAGAAATTCTAAAGGAAAGAACAAGCTCCATATTTGTCAAAATTAAAGAAATGAGAAAATTCAAGCCTCAAGTTGCAATATTGAAGGGTTGTTATTGTTGTTAGGTACTGTCAAGTCAGCTCCAACTCATAACAACCTCATGAACAACAGAATGAAACAATGTCAGGTCCTGTGCCAGCCTCACAATTCTAGCCAGACCTGAACCCATCACTACAGCCACCGTGTCAATCTATCTTGTTGAGAGCCTTCCCCTTTTTAGTTGACCCCTCCACTTTACCAAGCATCATATCGTTCTCCAAGGAATGGTCCCTTCTGACAACATGACCAAAGTGTGTGTGACGAAGTCTGGCCATTCTACCTTGCAAGCAGCATTCTGGCTGCACTTCCAGGACAGATTTGTTCATTCTTTTGGCAGTCCATGGTACTTTCAGCATTCTTCACCAACACCACAACTTAAAAGTATCAACTCTTCTTTTGTCCCCTTTACTTGTTGTTCAGCTTTCACATGCATATGTTGATGTTGTTGTTGTTGTTAGATGCTGTTGAATCATCTCTGACTCATAGTGACCCTATGCAGAGCAGAAAGAAACACTATCCAGTCTTGTGCCAGCCACACGACTCTTGCTATACCTGAGCCTATCATTGCAGCCACTGTGTCAATCCATCTCATTGAGGGCATTCCCCTTCTTTATTGACCTCACTTTACCAAGCATGATATCCTTCTCCAAGGAATGGTTCCTTCTGACAATATGACCAAAGTAAGTGAGATGAAGTCTGGCCATTCTCGCTTCCAAGGAGCATTATGGCTGCACTTCTTCCAGGACAGATTTTTTAGTCCATTTAGCAGACCATGGTACTCCTAGAATTCTTCTCCAACACTACAACTCAGAATCATCAACTCTTCTTTGGTTTTCCTAATTCATTTTCCAGCTCTCACATGCATAAGAAGTAGTTGAAAATACCATGGCTTGAGATAGGCACACTTTAGTCTTCAAAGAGACATCTTTGCTCTTCAGAACATGAAAGAAGTTATTTGCAGTAGATTTGCCCATCATCTGATGTCTTGACTGCTGGTTCCATTGGTGTTGATTGTAGAACCAAGTCATATGAACCTTGACAACTTTAATCTTTCTTCAATTTATTGTGAAGCTATTTATTGGACCAGTTGTGAGGATTTTTGCTTTCTTTATATTGAGATGTAATCCATATTGCAGACTGTAGTCTTTAATCTTCATCAGTAAGTGCTTCAAGTCATCCTCATTTCCAGCAAGCAAAGTTGTGTCATCTGCATATTGCAGGTTGTTAATGAATCTTCCTCTAATTCTGATGCCATGTTCTTCATACATTCTAGCTTCTCAGATTATTTGCTGAGCATACAAGTTGAATAAATATGGTGAAAGATACAACGTTGATGTACTCCTTTCTTGATTTTGAATCATGCAGTATCCCCTTGTTCTGTTCAAATGACAGCCTCCTGATCTATGTACAGGTTCCTCATGAGTACAATCAAGTTTTCTGGAATTCCCATTCTTCTCAATGTTATCCATAATTTGTTACGATCCACACAATAAAATGCTTTTGCATAGTCTATAGAGCATAAGTAAACATCTTTGTGGTATTCCTTGCTTTAAGACAAGATCATCTGACATCAGCAATGATATCCCTCATTCTACGTCCTCTTCTGAATTCAGCTTGAATTTCTGGAAGCTCTCTGTCAATATACTGCTGCAACTATTTTTGAATTATCTTCAGTAAGATTTTATTTGCATGTGATGTTAATGATATTGTTCAATAATTTCCACATTTCGTAGTATCACCTTTCTTTGGAATGGGTACAAATATGCATCTCTTTCAGTCAATTGGCCCAATAGCTATCTTCCAAATCTTTTGGCATAACCAGTGAGTGCCTCCAGAGCAGCATTAGTTTGTTGAAACATCTCAATACGTATTCCATAAATCCCTGGAGGCTTGTTCTTCACCAATTTCTTCAGTGCAGCTTCGACTTCTTCTTTCAATACCATTGGTTCTGGATAATATGCCACTCCTGAAATGGGTGAACATGGACCAATTCTTTTTGGTACAGTGACTCTGTACTCCTTTCATCATCTTTCGATGTTTCCTGCATCATTCAATATTTTGCCCATAGAATCATTCAATACTGCAACACAAGGCTTAAATGTTTTCCTCAAGTTTTTCAGCTTGAGAAATACCAAGCATATTCTTCCCTTTTGTTTTTCTATCTCCAGGTCCTTGCACATTTCATTGTAGTAATTGGCTTTGTCTGCTCGAGCTGCTCTTTGAAATCTTCTGTTCAGCTCTTTTATCTTGTCATTTGTTCCATTTGCTTTAGTTACTCTCTGCTCAAGGGCAAGTTTCAGAGTCTCTTCTGACATCCATTTTGGTCTTTTGTTTCTTTCTTGTATTTTTAATGACCTCTTGCTTTCTTCATGGATGATGTTCTTGATGTCATCCCACAATTCCTCCATCATTGGTGCTCAGTTCATCAAATCTATTATTTAAATGATCTCTAAATTCAAAAGGGATATTATCAAGGTCATATTTTGGCTCCCATGGACTTGTTTTTATTTTCTGCAACTTCAAGTTGAACTTACATATGAGCAGTTGATGGTCTGTTCCACAATCAGCTCCTGCCCTTGTTTTGGCCAAAGATATTGAACTCCTCCATCACCTCTTGCCACAGATGTAGTCAATCTGATTCCTGTGTATTCCATCTGGCAAAGTCCAGGTGTATAGCCATTGCTGATGTTGTTGAAAAAAAGTATTTGCAATGAATAAGTAATTGATCTTGCAAAATCTGTCATGTGATGTCCAGCATTATATCTGTTACCAAGGCCATATTTTCCAACTACCAGTAACTCTCCTTTGTTTCCAATTTTTACATTCCAGTCACCAGTGATAACACATCTTGATTACCTGTTTGGTCAATTACAGACTTCAGAAGTTGGTAGAAATCTTCAATTTCCTCATCTTTGGCTTTGGTAGTTGGTGCATAGATTTGAATAATAGTCATATTAAGTGTTCTTCCTTGTGGGCCAATGGATATTATCCTATTCACTAACAGCATTGTACTTCAGGACAGATCTTGAAACAGTCTTTGTGATGATGAATGCCACACCACTCCTCTTCAATTTGTCATTCCAGGCATAGTAGATCATGTGGTTGTCTGATTCAAAATTGCCAAAACCTATTCATTTCAGCTCATTGTTGTTGTTGTTATGTGCCGTTGAGTCGGCCCCGACTCATAGCGACCCCTCCTTGGGTTTCCAAGGCAGTATCACTACGGAAGTAGGATTGCCCAACCTTCCTTCCGAGGAGTGGCTGGTGGGTTTGAACCACCAGCCGTCTGGTTAGCAGGCAAGTGTCTTAGCCACTATGCTACCAGAGCTCCCTTCAGCTCATTAATGCCTAGGATATTGATCTTTATGTGTTCCATTTCATTTTTGACAACTTCCCATTTTCCTAGATTTGTACTTGGTACATTCCATGTTCCAGTTGTTAATGGATGTTTGCATCTGTTTCTACTAATTTTGAATCATACCACACCAGCCAGTGGAGGTCCTGAAAGCTTTACTCTCCGTATCATTAAGGGTGTCTCTACTCTGAGGAGACAGCCCTACCCCAGTCTTATTTTGAGTGCCTTCTGATCTAAGGGGCTCATCTTCCAACACTATATCAGACAGTGTTCCAGGGCTAATCATAAAGTTTTTCAGTACTATAACAGACAGTGTTTCACTGCTATTCATAAAGTATTCACTAGCCAGTTCTCTGAGAAGTAGAGAGCCCCTTCCTTCTTCTGATTCTGTTTTAATCTGGAAGCTCCGCTGACACATGTGCATCATGGGTGACTCTGGGTATTTGAAATACCATTGGCATAGCCTCTAGCCTCACAACAACACACAAGCCACCACAGGATGACAAACTGATAGATGAGTGGTAGTATCTCTAGTAGCATAGTGCCTAAGGCACTTGACTGCTAACCAGAAGGCTGGCGGTTCAAATCCACCAGCCACTCCTCAGAAGGAAGGTTGAGCAATCTACTTCCATAATGATACTGCCTCAGCAACCCAAGGAGGGGTCGCTATGAAAAGGGTCTGACTCAACAGCACATAACTACAACAACAACATGGGCAAAATATTGAACAATGCAGGAAACATTAAAAGAATACACAGTCACGGAACCAAAAAGAACAGGTCAACACTCAATCATTTGAAGGAGTAACATATCATAAAGTACCAATGGTACTGAAGGAAGAAGTCTAAGCTACATTGAAGGAAATGGTGAAAAACAAAGTTCCAGGAATCAACAGAATACCTATTGAGATGTTTCAACAAATGGATGTAGCACTGGAGGGACTTGCTCATTTATACTAAGAAATCTGAACAATAGCTACCTGACCAACCAACTGGAAAAAAATCTGTATTTGTGCCCATTCCAAAGAAAGGTGTTTCAACAGAATGTGGAAATTATCAAATAATATCATTAATATCACATACAAGTAAGTTTTTGCTGAAGATAATTCAATAATTATTATAGCCACATATTAACAGGGAACTGCCAGAAATTTAAGCTGGATTCAGAAGACTCTTTGGGACGAGAAATATCATTGTTGATGCCAGATGGCTGTTGGTTGTAAACAAAGAATACCATAAGATGTCTATTTGTGTGTTTTGGTTTTTTTTTTTGGGGGGGGGCCTTAACAAATAGAAATTTATTTTTCTCATAGTTTAGGAGGCTAGAAGTCCAAATTCAAGTTCCAGCTTTAGGGGAAGCTGGAACTTTCAGCTTCAAGTCATCTTCAATGTTCAGCAAGCAAAGTTGTGTCGTCTGCATATTGCCGGTTGTTAATGAGTTTTCCTCCAATCCTGATGCTACGCTCTTTTTCATATAGTCCAGCCACATTCATAGGAGGATATTAAAAATATCATGGCTTGGGTCAGGCACACTTAGTCTTCAAAGTGATATCTTTTCTTTTAACGTTTTAAAGGGGTCTTTTGCAGCAGATTTGACCAATACAATATGTCACAATGTTGCTTATTGGTTGAGGATGACTTGAAGCACTTACTGAGGAAAATTAAAGACTACAGTCTGCAGTATGGATTACATCTCAACATAAAGAAAATGAAAGTCCTCACAACTGGACCAATAAGCAACATCACGATACATGGAGAGAAGATTGAAGTTGTCAAAGAGTTTATATTATTGGATCCCACAATCAACACCAATGAAAACAGCAGTCAAGACATCAGACAATGTATTGCATTAGGAAAATCTGCTGCATAATACTTCTTTCAAGTGCTGAAGAGTAAAAATGTCTCTTTGAAGACTAAGGTGCACCTAACCCAACCATGGTATTTTCAATCACCTCATATGCATACGAGCTGGACAATGAATAAGGAAGACTGAAGAAGAGTTGATGCTTTTGAGTTATGGTGTTGGTGAAGAATACTGAAAGTACTATGGACTGCCAAAGAATGAACAAATCTGTCCTGGAAGAAGTGCAGATAGAATGCTCCTTTGAACAAATCTGTCCTGGAAGAAGTGCAGATAGAATGCTCCTTGGAAGCAAGAATGGCCAGACTCCATCTGATCTACTTTGGTCATGTTGTCAGAAGGAACCAGTCCCTGGAGAAGAATATTATGTTTGATAAAGTGAAAAAGAGGAAGGCCCTCAATGAGATGGATTGACACAGTGGCTACCACAATGGATTTAGGTATAGCACAGATTATGAGGCTGACACAGGACCAGGTATTGTTTCGTTTTGTTTTACATACGGTCTCTATGAGTGAGAGCCAACTCAACACCTAACAGCAACTACAATATATGAATGTGGGACCTGTACTGTGAATAAGGATGACCAAGGAAGAATTGATGCATTTGAGTTGTGATGTATTGTCAACTGCTAGAAGGACAAACAAATCTATCTTGGAGAAAAGCACAGCCAGAAAGCTCTTTAGAAGTGAGAGTTGCCAGACTTTGTTTCATGTACTTTGGTCATGTTGTCAGAAGTGACCAGTCCCTGGAGAAAGGATATCATGCTTTGTAAAGTAGTTGTTGTTGTTGTTATGTGCCGTCGAGTCGGCCCCGACTCATAGCGACCCCTCCTTGGGTTTCTGAGGCAGTATCACTACGGAAGTAGGATTGCCCAACCTTCCTTCCGAGGAGTGGCTGGTGGGTTTGAACCGCCAGCTATCTGGTTAGCTGGCAAGTGTCTTAGCCACTATGCTACCGGAGCTCCCTTGTAAAGTAGAGCATTGGTGAAAAAAAAAAAGGAAGACATTCAACAATATGAATTGACTCAGTGATTGTGACAATGGGCTCACGTGTGACAATAATTGTAAGAATGGCCCAGGATCATGCAGTGTTTCATTCTGTTTTACAATGGGGCACTATGAGTTGGAACCCACTGGATGACACCTTATAACAATAGCAACAAGTTTCTTTTATGGATATCTTCTCATCTTTTCATGATATTAGGAAAGTTTTCTGCCACCAAATCTTTGAAAAGTTTCTTCATGCTTTTCTTTTGTTTCTCATGTTCTGAAATTCTGATCACACATAAATGATTCCTCCTGGTGTTGTCTCTCATAACTCTTAACCTTCATTTTTGTTTTCTGATTGTTCATCATACAGATTAGTATCAGGGGATTTGCCTTTTGTTTTGCTTACTTTTTATTCCATTGATTCAATTCTACTTCTTTGTTTTTCCAATGCATTATGTAGTTCTGAGATTTTATTTATTTATTCTGAGATGTATCTATTTATTTTGTTCTTGTATTGTTTTCTTGAATTCTTCTGCAGTTTTGTCTGTGTTTCCATGGATTTTTATCTATAAAGTCCTGTTTTTTTTCTGTTTTCCTTGATTTCTTTCTTCATCTGGGGAAAGTTTCCCAATATTAGTCTTTTGAACTCCTTTTCAACTAGTCCCATTACCATTTCTTCCAGAGGAAGTTTTTCTGGCCCTGTATTTTGGTTAATTGCTTGAGCTATCTTGTCCTGTTTCTTTTTGTGATTTGATGTTGTCTTGGAGACATTGAAGTGTTATTCTATTTATTTATTGTATTTTGTTTGTTTCATCCCAATTTTTTGTGTTGTTTTGATATTTATGGATGGGTTGGACAGGCATACTATCCTGGTCACTAGTTCTGCAACACTGGCAGCTCACCACCTTTGTCTGTGTGGGTGTGGTAGTGGCTGGGACTGTGAGTGTAGGTCTCTGTTTGCTGGTCATATGGAAGAGTGGATGTTGGCCACCATTTGTGGTCAGTCCAGTGGTTCAGGAACAGATGGTGGCACTTGCCCTTTACTTTGTATGATAGGTATTATATGAGTGTGGCTGGGTACTTGAGACAAGGTCACCACCTCCTGCTGGATGGAATAGGTGAGTGGCAAATGAGTACATGCATGGTGTGCTGCCCCTGCCTCTTTCACATTTGGATAGGTGTAAAGGGTGGATCAGTGTGCATATGGTTGCATACTCTTTGCCTTTACCAGGCAGGAGGAAAGAGGAGGGACTAGCAGTGAGTGGGGCAATGGGGGAGATAGTGGCAGGCAAGTATGCATGGACTCACAGGCCATGTGCAGGTGTGTGTACATACACAAGTTGCCACCCCACTAGTGGAGAAGGGGGCAAGTGATAAGTGGATATATGTGTGACTGTGCCTCTTCTATCTCATGTCAGGTGAGAAGAAGGTGTAGAGAGCTTGACTCGGTTGGTGGACAGGATGAACAGGGCTACTAGTCAATGCTGCACCAGAGCAGCATGCTGTCACCTAGGTAGGTTAGCCTCTGGGTGGGACAGGGCAAGCAGCTAGCACTGCACCAAAGCAGCCCATTGCTGCTCAGCTGGGTTGGTGGGTGGAAGAGACAGAGAAAGCAGCTGGCACCACAGCAGGCCAGATTTCTGCTACTTTGGGTCAAGGGAGTATGGCAGCAGTGAGCATGAGTATGTGCCACCAACTACGGAGGTGGTAGGTACATGATATGTGGGAGTGTGCACTGCTGGCCACCTTGGGAATGGAGTGGTAGGAGGCCTTAGTGTGGGAAAGCAGGCTGAGCAGACTGCCAGTTGGGGTAAGGGCAGCAGGGGAGTGTTGCAGTTGCTGGATTGCCTGGGGTGATAGTGCACACTTCTGGTTACTAGAAGGGTGAGGGATGAGGGGAGAAAACATACTCCTCCAGTCACTTGTCCCCAGTGTCAATGCTGGAACACTTCTGGGCTAGTGCAGCTGGCTATCATGTTCCTGATCTGACCCACCTCGGGGGGGGGGGGCTATCCAGAGTCCAGTGTCTACCCCCATAACTTCAAAGACCCTCCCTTTCATGTGGGTCTTCAACCCAAACAATCATTTACCACTAAGAGTGAATAGTTCTATCCGTATTTACTGCCTCTTTCCTTGCTCTGTGGTCACCTAGGTTCCTGGAGCTCTTGCCTACTTTCCTGCACTTTCCTTCATTAAATCTTGTTCATGTTCTACTCCCCTTGTTCCACTTTGGATTTGTCTGCCCTGTTTTTGTCCTACTAGGGATTCCATGAAGTTTCCTTCCTGTGCTTCTCACCTGGGAATGATGCTTTCATAGTCTTAAGATGGCCCTTCTGTTCTGAGCCAGTTGACAGGGCACCTGTGCTCCATATCACTTCTCTTTCACCGTTTCCATCCAGTTTCTTTCTCCAATCAGTGTTTGATCTAATTCTTTATACTTTCATTTGATGCTCAGGATTCCAGGATTATCGTTTGTATCTGTTTCATTTGGTTTCTTAGTCTTTTGTGTAGAGGGATGGTGTGATGTGTTTTACTAGGTTGCCATGTTACACTTGCCTCCTGAGTTCTTTCTTGACACCATAACCCATGATCTAAAATATCCTGACATCTCAATAAAAGATGATATATCCTGACATATCAATAAAATTGATACCAAGGTAATACTAAAGGACTCAACTAACTTTTCTTAATAGTATATGTTGCTTTTTTGTAGCTGAAGATATTGATAATGGTAATGGAACATGTTCCAAATTTCTTTTTGAGTAGAGGAGGTAGATTGCCATAAATTGTGAACTATCTTATTTCAAATATTTACTATTAAAAAAAAATACATTTTTTAAATGATTAGCTATTGAAAATTCAAATACCAAGTAACAAAGTAAAACATACTACCACTATTTCTCTTTTGGTATATGCTAACTAGCTGAGCCACATAATGTATTAACAGTCATAGATTATTTGAGTTAATGCCCAATAGTTAGCCCAAGTTCAAAAAGGATGAAGCATAAATATGGATAGTTGATTGATTCTGAATAAAAATGTTTGAGCCATTTGCATAAAGTATTGTAGAAATAATGACAATCTCATGAATCATTAAAATATATAATTTGAAGATACTAGGAAGTCATTAAACAAGTAAGACTTGATGAAGTAAATTCCATTAGAGCAAAGAGGTCATACAATATGTATGAAAAAAATCAAGCCAAAATCATTATTCAACTATTTCAGTGTTTTGCTTATATGAAAACTAGAAAATTAAGCTAATTCATATTTACTTTATTTGAAGTAATGTGTGGGAGAAAGGAAGTGGGAAAGAGCACTAACATTTAGTGAACAATAATAGAAAATAGACTTTCAGTTTGAGATTTTTATTGACACTTGGTGGCAGTCACTATATATTTAGTAATTAGTTGATTCTTTGTGTTGAATTAAATTTTAATGTTTTAAAATTATATACCTAAGGAACTGATATATTCAGGAGCTTTGGTGGTGTAGTAAGGCATTTGACTGCTAACCAGAAAGTTGGTGGTTCAAACCCACCAGCCACTTCACAGAAGGAAGACCTGGCAATCCACTTCTGTAAAGATTTACTGCTAAAGAAACCCAAAGGAGATCACTATTGGAAATAGAATTTAGATGAGATTCCTTTTGAAGCTGTGCTATGTGCAAGTCTTGATTCAGAATCTATAAGTGCTTTATGAACACTACTTCCATTGTTTAGCTTCAGTATTGCTTGAAATCTGACCTCATCTGATGCAACAGGAAATAGAAAAATGAGTAAAGATTAAAGAAGGCTCTATGATTACTGCCCATTGTGTTTTATCTAAAGTGTTGCCTTGTTTATATACTTTATCTAAAGTATATGCCATTGGGTTTTATCTAAAGTGGAGTCTTGTTGTTAGGTACAGTCAAGTCAGTAGTGACTCCTGGTGAGCCCATGTGTTCAGAGTAGAATTGATCCATAGGGTTTTCAAGGCTGTGACCTTTTGGAAGAAAATCACCAGGCCTATCTTCTGAGGCACTTTTGGGCAGATTTGAACCACCAACTTTTGGCTAATAGTCAAATGCTTAAGTATTTAGCCTTCATCATTTTTGTGTGTCTATAGTGCAGAAACAGGTCCCACCCAAGAGACATGAAGGAGGGAAAGCTGGGGTTGACAAAGTGGCAGGATCCAGATAAGGGGAGGGTGGAGAAGTTTAGAAAAGCTAAGAGAGATGAACTTGTCTGTCAGTTTGTTCTACTGTGGTAACTGTGAGGCTTGAGGCTGTGCCACTGGTGTTTCAAATGCTAGCAGGGTTGCATGTGGTACATGGGTTACAATGCAGCTTACAGACTGAGACAGACTAGGAAGAAGGAAAAGGCCATTCACTTCTCAGGGAAAACCTTGTGAATAGCAGAGAAACACTGTCTGATACATTATTGGGCAACTTTATGAATAGCCTGGAAACATTGTCCAATACTGTGTAGGAAGACAAGCCCCTTAGGTGAGAAGGCACTCAGAATATGACTGGTAAAGGGCTGCCTCATCAGAGTAGAACAAACCTTTATAATATGGATAAAGTATAGCTTTCAAGACCTCCATTTGCTGACATGGCAGGATTCAAATTGAGGAGAAATAGCTGCAAACATCCATTAACAATCACAACATGGAATGTACAAAGTTTGAATGTAGGAAAATTGGAAGTTGTCAAAAATGAAATGGAACAATAAAGATTGATATTCTAGACATTACTGAGCTGAAATGGAATGGTTTGGGCCATTTTGAATCAGACAATCATATGATCCACTATGGCAGGAATGACAATTTGAAGAAGAATAACATGGCATTCATCATCACAAAAGATGTTTCAAGATCTGTCCTGAAGTACAATGCTGTCAGTGATAGAATAATATCCATTAGCCTACAAGGAAGACAGGTTAATATTACTATTATTCAAATTTATGCACCAACCACCAAATCCAAAGATGAGGAGATTGAAGATTTTTACCAACTTCTGCATTCTGAAATTGATCAAACATGCAATCAAGATGTGTTAATTATCACTGATGACTGGGATGCAAAGTTGGAAAGAAAAAAGAATCATCAGTTATTGGAAAATTTGGCCTTAGTGACAGAAATAACATGGGAGATCGCATGGTAGAATTTTGCAAGACAAACAACTTATTCATTGTTGTTGTTGTTATGTGGCGTCGAGTAGGACCTGACTTATAGAGACCCCTCCTGGGGTTTCCAAGGCAGTATCACTATGGAAGTAGATTGCCCAACCTTTCTTCCGAGGAGTGGCTGGTGGGTCTCAACCGCCAGCCTTCTGGTTACCATTCAGGCCAGTATTCACTCCTGACCTCAGACCAGGAGGTCACTGAGGAACCGTCCACTGCTTATATGCAATTTCAACTTGAGCTTGAAGACAATTAAAACAAGTCCATGAGAGCCAAGATATGACCTGAAATATATCCCTCCTGAATTTAGAGACCATCTAAAGAATAGATTTGATGCATTGAGCACCAATGACTGAAAACCAGAGGAATTATGGGATGGCATCAAGAACATCATCCATGAAGAAAGCAAGAGGTGATTAAAAGACCAATAGAATAAAAGACCAAAATGGATGTCAGAAGAGACTCTGAAACTTGTCCTTGAGAAGGGAGTAGCTAAAGCAAATGGGAAAAAATGACAAGATAAAAGAGCTGAACAGGAAATTTCAAAGAACAGCTGGAGCATACAAAGCCAATTACTATAATGAAATGTGCAAAGACTTGGAGTTAGAAAACCAAAAGGGAAGTTCATGCTTGGCATTGCTTAAGCTGAAGGAACTGAGGAAAAACTTTAAGCTTCAAGTTGCAATATTGAAAGATTCTATGGGCAAAATATTAAATGATGCAAGAAACATCAAAAAAAGATGGAGGGAATACACAGAATCACTATACCAAAAAGACCTGGTCAATCTTCATCCATCTCAGGAGGTTGCATATGATTAAGAACCAATGGTATTTTTAGGAATACTTCAAAGCTGCAATGAAGGAATTGGCGAAGAACAAAGCTCCAAGAATTGACAGAATACCCATTGAGATGTTTCAACAAATGGATGCCCCACGGAAGGCACTCACTGAGCTATGCCAAGAGACTTGGAAGACACTTAACTGGCCAACTGACTGGAAGAGATCCATATTTGTACCCATTCCAAAGAAAGGTGATCCCACAGAATGTGGAAATTATCAAACAACATCAATATCACATGCATGGAAAATCTTACTGCAGATAATTCAAAGATGGTTGCAGTTCTCTCTGTCAAGAGAGCTTCCAGAAATGCAAGCTGGATTCAGAAGAGGACATAGAATGAGGGATATCATTGCTGATGTCAGATGGACCTTGGCTCAAAGCAAAGAATAGCAGAAAAATGTTTACTTGTGTTGTATTGACAATGCAAAATCATCTGATTGTGTGGATCATAACAAATTATAGATAACATTGAGAACAATGGGAATTCCAGAACACTTAAATGTGCTCATAAGGAACCAGCACATAGTGCAGAAATAGCCCATAAATATAGACAATGGCTCACACAAGCAATTTTTTGGTGTGCATGAGTGGGTTCTAGCTTTCCAAATTAACTGATTTCCATCTAACATAATACTTCTGTTGTCTGTATTTTTCAATGGGATGGCCAGGGTTTCAACTGATGCTATTTAACTGAAAAATGAGTACATTATCTGCACAAGAATTCTCATTTTCAAAGCAAGCAAACCTCACCTAGCTAAAGCCAATCACTTCATTTACCAGAAACCACCAGAGAATAAAAATAAAAAAGGATGGAAGGGATGATTTGATATTTTGACATCCTACTTTACTCAGGATCCAACATGACTAAAGATCTGACAGGAAATAAAATAGTTTTGAAAAGTTGGATAAGGTGACAAAATTGAATCAGATGATAACATTTATAGAAAGTAGCAATTTTGGTAACTGACCATTTATCAGGATGGATTGACTAAGTTTAGTGAGCATGTCCAGAATAAAAGGCAGTGATACAGTAGTGAATGCACAGAATAATTTTTCTTACGAAAAAAATGGGATGATATTTTGAAATATTTTTCAATACACTGTTTCTTTCAGCCTTTTGGAAAAGCAGTACATCAGAAACAAACATGCATATATTTTATCATATATAAAAAGCTGTGATTTTTTTTTCCTTTTACATGCTAGAATCCACAGATTTTAGAAAATATGCTTTTATTTTACCCTGCAACTAGTGGAAGTTAAACAGTATGCTAAAAGTTTATAAAATGTGTCTTCATTCAATAAGTTCTTGTTACACATGTGCTATATGTGTAATACTATAGAGAAACGCATGCACACACATAGTAAAACTACAGTTAAATTGAATGTTTATACTTGTACCTTAATGAAGAACTTGCAAGAGCAATACTTGAAATGCTCTTTACTAAATGAATTTTATGCAGTGCTGTAAAGTAATTTCACTACCTATCAATTTTCATTTTTCCTGGATCCACAATCAGCACCCATGGAAGCAGCAGTCAAGAAATAAAATGATGTATTTAATTGGGAAAATCTGCAGCAAAAGACCTCTTTGAAGTGTTAAAATGCAAAGATATCACTTAAGGACTAAGATGCGCCTGACCCAAGCCATGGTATTTTCAATCACCTTGTATGCATGCAAATGCTGGACAATGAACAAGCAAAACTGTAGAAGAATTGATGTCTTTGAATGATGATGTTGACAAAGGATGTTGAATATGCCATGGACTGCTAGAAAAATGAACAGATCTATCTTGGAAGAAGTACAGCCAGAATGTTCCTTAGAAGTGAGAATGGTAAACTTTCATCTCACATACTCCAGACATGTTATCAGGAGGGACCAGTCCCTGGAGAAAGACATCATGCTTGATAAAGTAGAGGGTCAATAAAAAAGAGGAAGACCCTCAATGAGATAGATGACAAGAGTGACTGCAACAATGGGCTCAAACATAGCAATAATTGTGAGGTTGGTACAGGACATATAGGGTTGTTATGATTCGGAATTGACTCAATGGCACCTAACAACAACAAATCAATTTCTACATTACTAGGATTGTTAATGCATTAGTTGACATGATTAAACAGAACATATGTGACTGATCACCTTGTTTCTACATTACTTCTTTGTTCTTTATGACATTCCAGGAATATTTGCATTAAATATTTTTGTAGTTCCCTGTCCAACTCAAGAAAATCAGGAGAGTTCTTAAAGAAATTTTTAATTTGTACAGATAAAAAAAAATCATGCATGGGAAGTAGAAAACATTATCTGGAGACAGAAATTATTTCACAGAAAACTATGTAGTTATTGATATTTAGTCGTGGCTCTCTATGACCTACTGTGATAGCATCTATTTCCTTTTTCTTGATGTGCTTCTCTTTCTTAATCAGTAGAATTTAGATTGTCTGTATTTTATTCCATCACTGCTCTCAGTTGACTATGATATAATGATAACAGAAGGTAAAACTCCTCCTGAGTGTGCTTTCGTTAAATAAAAATGTCTCAAAAAGATTGAAAAGCTTTCAGGAACTACCAGAAGGAAAGAATATGATTGGAATTCAGGAACAGGGAGCACTGCCTATCATCTCTTCAAATCACATTCAAATCACATCTTCTCTTAAGACAGGCCCTTTAGGAAATAATCTTTAGCAAGCTAGAAAGAATGTAGTGTAGTTAAATATGAGGAGAATTTAGATAAGAAAGAAATCAGCATGAGGTATGTGACAAACTTCATTAAAATTGGAATATGCATGTAAGACTTTGCATCCCTCCCTAAATATGTTAAACCTGGTACCTATGAGTGTGATCTTGTTTGGAAATTGTGCCTCTGAAGACATTACCAGTTAGTGTAATATGAAGTCATACCAGATTAGAAAACTGTAAACCCCATACCTGCCATTGAGTCATTTCTGACTCATAGAACCCCTATAGGACAGAGTAGAACTGTTCCATAGGGTTTCCAAGGCTGTAAGTCTTTACAGAAGCAGACTGCATCATCATTCTCCCATGGAATGGCTGGTGGGTTCAAATCACCAACCTTTTTGTTAGTAGCTGAATGCCTTAACCACTGTGCCAAGTAGTGAGGTCGCTAAGTTCACCTGCATGCTGTTGCTTTGGAACTGAGCAGACACAGAGAAACAGAGAAACCGAAGAAAGATGCCCATGTGAGGAAGCATCTATGAGTCAAGGAATACCAAGAAGTGCCTGAGGTTATCAGAAGCTGGGGGAGGAGAGGAACCTGTTTCCTGGCACAAACAGAGCACAACCTTGCTGATGCCCTGGATATGGAATGCCACCCTCTGAACCTGTGAAACAATACATTTCTGTCCTGATAAGTCACCCTGTTAGTGGTAATTTGTTATTATAGCCCTAGGAAACTAGACACTAAAGACAGTGAAGGATGTTTTCTCTTCAAAAAGTTGAAATGATGTGACCCTCAGTTTCTTAGCCCCTGAACTAGGAGCTCTGATGTCAGTAGGCCTGGTGAAGAGTTGGACCTAACAAAGTCCACATCTACTTCTCCTTCAGAGATTGAGAGGTATAAGAGATATCATTTGTGGTGTCCACAAGGGCCCTGAGGAGATGTTTGACTGGCTCTGAAAGACTACAGGGACTGAAGAGAAAGGATCATCAAGTTTCATGAAAAGGAAGAGGAAGAAATGGGAACATCAAAAATACCAAAAAAAAAAAAAAGCATTATTTCAGTAACCGTTGTGAATGCTGCTTCAAACCCATTGGAGGCATCTTGGTATACAAATGACATTCACACTCCTAAAGCAGCAGCAAGAAGCAAAGCCACCAAGGAGTATAAAGAACACCCTATAAATGGATTTCAGTCTCAAAGACTCTGTTGACCTAAGTCAACCACCCAAATAATTATGTATTCCAATCAGCAAGCCCTAGAAAGAAACTTGGCTCAGAGCTCACAAAAGTCATGGAAGCTAAGTGATATTTGTCACTATTATCTTCAGAGACTGGTCACTCTAAGGGCTTAATTACTTAGCAATTATTTTTCTAACATGAGCTTCATAGTTCTGAGCTAAGTCAGATCTCCTTACATTGAGGGATATGGGTTCACAACCTGGAAGTTCTCTAGACAGCCAGAAAGGTACAAGATACTAGACAAGTAGTAAAACATCCTTACATACAATGTACTAGCCACCAAGGTAACAAAGGTTATACTTATACCGCCAACCTTCTGGTTAGCAGTCAAATTCCTTAGGCACTGTGCCACTAGAGCTCCTTCCAAGAATGAGGAAAATGAGAATGAGAATAAGAAAAAAAACAATAACAATATTAGTAGCAACAATAATAAGATGTATATAAGATTTGAGTTGAACAGAAAGAGTTCACACACATGACCCAAGCATAGAATTTTGACAAAGCACTATCCATGTGGGGAGAGTATAATGAACTGAAAAAGCAAACTCAAGTTGGAAAGCAGGGCAAAGGTGTTTTGGTCTCCATGTCATGAATAAAACTATTCACTATGATTTCCTGAAAAGGAAGGAGTATGATGAGTGTAAGGGAGAGCCATAGGTAATAGCTTTGCAGTGTGAACTGGGAATTTAGAGGCCAATGAGTTTAACCTCCTGTTTGATCCTTCATAATTATCAAAGATTATCTGGCAGCTTACTTACTGGGATGAATAAAATTCTGAGATTTATTAATATTAATTTATAATGATAAATTCAACATTGATTAGGCAAAAGAAGTCTCTTCCCTTGTAAAAGACTTAAGTTCCATAAATTAGAAATGCTGTGGTAAATGAGAAATATTTGATCAAGTTCTGTGTCTGTCTAAATAGTCAAGACCTCATTTGCTATTCATTAGATTGATTTTTCAGGAATTATATTCATAGAAAATTCACATGTCACAACTCCAAGCTAGCTGATCATTAAGAGAACCCCAACTCAACATGACATATGAATTAGCATTTTTTGAAAGGAATCTGTGCCTTCTAGGCTGGATAAGTGCTCCCACAATATCGACTAATTAAAAGAAAGAACTGAGGCCAAACACCAAAAATACCTAACCTACTGCTTAGTGAGTCAATTCTGACCATATCCACCCTAAGGGGCAGAGTAAAACTTCCTCCTTAGAATTTCCAAGGCTGTAAATCTTTACAAAAACGGACTACCACATCATTCTCCCAGGAACAGCTGTTGGGTTCTAACCACTGACCTTTTGGTTAGCATCCACTAATCATTTAACCACTGCACCATCAGGGCTCCTTGCCGCTAAACAATCTACGTGGCAATTATACATAAATTAAAGTAGCAGACTTAATTCTCAAATATTCTTTAGAATACTATGGGAACGGAAGTTAAATTCTGCTTTTGGAACATGAACTTCTCAGAGAATATGATCTTGGAATGAACACAACTCAATATCTGTTAAAACTTAACTGAAAGAAACTATATTTGGAGATTTTCTGAAGGATATTGAATACAACTACTGGTCTGGCAAAACACATATGGTTGTGTGTTGCACAACAACACTGTTTGGTTAGCCCAGCTTATGACACTCCATTCCATTTACTAGCTAGTCACCCACACACATTAAAGTGCATGCACTCCATTCACAGGCTCATACCCTTATGCTACACCCACAACATTGCTTTCAGTTTTTGTGCTTTGGTGTGAGGTCATGGGATTGCATTGAGGTTTAGAGTGAATCTTGATGCTGGTATTATTTTGAAAGGGCCATTGAAGCTGAACAGTGCAGTACAATATCTTTTTTATGAAGATCCTTGGGAGAAAGCCTCTCATGATCTTAGTATTGGGAATGTAGGGTCTTTTCCCAATTAATTAGTTTGCTTTATCTTCTGAACCCATGACTCACATCATTGACCACCTTTCTATCCCAGAATTTGCTGAAAGAAATCTCAAGGTCCATTAGTGTTTTAACTGTGGTAAATATAAAGTTACCATGGTATGCCCTTGGTATCAGCCTCATTTCTGGCTCCGCATGATACACAACTCCTTTTTTATCCCCTTCCTCATAGTTTCATCTGTTTCTAATGTTTGATATCTTACTTAATTTTATCTGCATGAAGAACTTTTATAAATCCACCTTTTTCAAAAAACATTTTTCAACTAAAATGTGATATGGAAAGATGGCAAGTTTTTCAAAGGTGATTCATATTTTATTTTAATCAACTAGTATTTGAAATGGAGATTGGGTATTTAATCCAATACCCAATATTTAGCAGTGTTAATAGGAAAAATTTTCACAAAATCAAAATGTAAATGTTATTAGAAAAATGTACTTCACTGAGAATGTCCCAGGCTTTCATAAAGAAAGGATATACTAAGAGAAGAGGTTCAGCCATTAAACCACTTTTGAAATCTGATTCTCACTCAGTATAATTAAATTAGAAGTAAACCTAGAGATTCATTTTACATCAGGCTAGACCTATTTTTAACAATTTAGATAAGTCTAGCCTTATGTATGATACGAGTACTAAGCACTGATATAGCAGTACTTTATGCATCCTGATACTTTTAAAAATAAAGTCAGTAGCAGAAGAAATGTACACATTGCCTTTCTGTGTAATCAAAAGGAAAAGAAAAGAGAATCACAATTCCTTATAGACTTGAACAGGGATTGATTTACATAAAAGAAAATATTTGAGTTCTCATTGAATTGTAACTATTAAATTAGAAGGTTGGGCAATCCTACCTCCGTAGTGATGTTGTTGTTGTTGTTGTTATGTGCCATCGAGTCAGACCTGACTCATAGCGACCCCTCCTTGGGTTTCCGAGGCAGTATCACTACGGAAGTAGATTGCCCCATCTTCCTTCGGAGGAGTGACTGGTGGGTTTGAACCGCCAGCCTTCTGGTTAGCAGTCAAGTGCCTTAGCCACTATGCTACCAGAGCTCCCCAAGGAGGGGTCGCTATGAGTCGGGTTTGACTCGACAGCACATAACAACAACAACAACAGCCTTATGTAAATTAAACTTATGGGTTTACTTCTAACTTAATGTTACAATTCAATGAGAACTCAAATATTTTCTTTTATGTAAATCAATCCCTGTTCAAGTCTATAAGGAATTGCGATTCTCTTTTCCTTTTGAGTACACAGAAAGGCAATGTGTACATTTCTTCTGCTACTGACTTTATTTTTAAAAGTATCAGGATGCATAAAGTACTGCTATATCAGTGCTTAGTACTCATATCATACAATAGGGAATGGAATTATTTTCAAGTAAATATTAGAAAAAGTGTGTATTGGATCTCACAGTCCTCTGGGCATTTTGCTAATACTAATTTCCTAGTTTCATAAGAACTATCTAAATAATCACATTCCCTAAAATGTGTTAAACAGTTGTTTAACAGGATCACTTAAAGTACAGTTTTAAAAATGTGGGAATATGTTAAGATATTAAATGGCTAAATAAAACATCTATGATTCATCAAAGAGACTTTAAGAGAAGGTAAGAAAATGTACTTTATGGTAATAATCCATCAACTAGCCCAAAGTGTTGCATACATTAATAAATTCCCATCTGGTAGAATGCTATATCTCTTCTAGGGCAATATGCCATCATTTATCAATTTTCTTAAAGACATACTCATATCTGGTCCATGTCATGTAACTAAAACATTTACTATGTATTTCTAGAGGAGCTCTGGTAGCATAGTGCCTAAGGCACTTGACTGCTAACCAGAAGGCTGGCGGTTCAAACCCATCAACCACTCCTCAGAAGGAAGGTTGGGCAATCCTACTTCTGTAGTGATACTGCCTCGGAAACACAAGGAGGGGTCGCTATGAGTCGGGGCCGACTCGACGGCACATAACATAACAACAACAACATGTATTTCTAGGTCTTTTAACTTCCACTTGACCCATGAGAAGAAACCAACAGGAAACATTTTCCTTTCTCACATAAGGAAACCGTGGTAGTAATTCAATACTTTTTTATAAGGAGAAATGAAAGACATTATTTATAGATGTATTAATTGTCCACTTGCTGAGTTATTAGTCCCAGGTGACACAAGTGATGTAAAAACATGTGGCTTTCTAATTCTTTGCAGGAGAAACATCTTGTAGATATGAAACTTGGTTTGCTGAGGTAACTTTGCTCACTCAGCATTATCTACTCTTGTAGAATTAGTGATTTTAGAAAGTTTATTACATTACCACTTATTATTACATTACATGGCATCTATGATCCTTTCAAACTTCATATAATAGGACTACCAGGACTTAGAAGCCAGTTATCAGTAGTTAGCTGACCATGGTTACACAAAGAAATTACATCAGATGTGTATGGCCAGCATTAAAACCAATGGCATTTACTAATGAATATGCCAGTACTATAATTCAGGCATTTCAGGTGCCTTAGCAAATTCATTTCAGTTGTTGAAATGTCTATCAATAATCATTTGACTTACTGGAGGAAATTTCTATAAAAAATAAAATTCAGAACATGACTTACTATGAAAATAAGAATAATGAGATGTCAGTATTACAATTTTGGATTACAAACTTACTTCTAGGAAAGACGAGAAAAATAACTTCAGTCATTTATAAAATAATATAAAGCAATCAAAGAAGGAAGCATGATCTAAGCAAACAGTCTCAATCAGTTAAAGAAGAAAAAAAGGAAGAGTGTTAGAATGAACAGAGGTTGGAGCTCACCTCAACTCCTTAAAATACTCCACTTTGTCAAAGCCATACCAGTGAGGTGACAAGATTTTAAGAATTCTAATACTATTGTAGGAGCTCTGGTAGCATAGTGCCTAAGGCACTTGACTGCTAACAGAAGGCTGGCAGTTTTCAAACCCACCAGCCACACCTCAGAAGGAAGATTGGGCAATCTATTTCCATAGTGATACCACCTTGGAAACCCAACGAGGGGTGGCTATGAGACAGGTCCGACTCGATGGCACCTAACAACAACAACAACAATAATACTATCGTATTAGTTTCCTATAGCTGCTGTAACAAATTGCCACAAACTCAGTGACTTAGAACCACAGAAATTTATTCTGTCACAGTTCTAAGGTATGAAGTACAAAAGAAGTATCAGTAGGCTGAGATCAAGGTGTTGTCAGGGCCACACTCCCTCCAGAGCCTCTAGGGCTGAATTTGTTCCTTGCTTCTTCCAGTTTCTGGTTGCTGCTGATACTCCTTATCTCGTGGCCACATCATTCTAATCTCTGCCTCCGTTTTCACATGTCTACACATTGCCTCCTTTTTTCTTTCCATGTGAACTCATCTTCTGTGACTCAACAGCATCCAACAACAGGAGAAACTGACTAAATGTGGAAAGTAAACAGAGAAAGTGAACAGGGAAGTGACGTGCTATGACCGACCACACATTTGATTGAGGAAATGTGCTACAGCCTACATTCTCTCTGAACCAGATGGGGGTAATCCTGGTACCCAGGACCTTTAAGAAATGCCTCAGAAGAGAAAGCAGGGCCTGCACATTTTATAAGAGTGCACTTCCACTTCTTAAAGATTTCTATTTTCCTGAGTCCACTCCTCTGCTTTCCCCAACCACCATCATTTTATAAAGTTACAGAAAGGTCTAAAGGATACACAATTTTCAACTCTCAGTCTACCTCAAGGACACAATTTTCAACCCGCAGTCTACCTCAAGGCTGCCTGTTGTTTTTATTGTTGTTAGGTGCCTTTTGAGTTGTTCCCATTCATAGCAACCCTACGTATAACAGAATAAAACACTGCCTGGTGCACAATCTTTGCTTTGCCTGAGCAATCTATCTCATTAAGGATCCTCCCCTTTATTGCTGACCCCCTACTTTACCAAGCATGATATCCTTCTCTAGGAATTGGTCCTTTCTAACAACATGACCAAATTATGAGAGACAAAGTGTAGCCATTCTTGCTTCTAAGGAACGTTCAGGCTGTTACTTTCTCCAAGACAGAATCTACCTCAAGCCTGCGTGTTATTACTTCCAATTCAATATCTTATTTTCCCAATATTTGCTTCATTTCCTTTATACTTTAAAGTTGATTTTTAACACTGATTTCTAACACTTTCCATTTCCTATTTCAACCATTAAACAATACATATTCTGGGACACATACTATAATTTTTTCCATTTCTATCTCCCAGGAAAAGGAACTCTCTGGTGGTGTATTGGTTAAAGCATTTGGCTGCTACTTAAAAAGTTAGCAGTTCAAACCCACAAGCCACTCTGCAGGAGAAAAGATGAAGCAGTCTGATTCCATAAAGACTTACAGCCTTGGAAACCCTATGTGTAGTTCCTCTTTGTACTGTAGTATTCTGTGAGTGAGAATAGACTTGATGGCAGAGGATTGGGTTTTTGCTTTTATCTTCCAACAATAAACATAATTCCTGGTACACACTATTAAGTAAAATATACATATTAAAGGTATGTGGAAATGAATGACTTAAAATGAACAAATTAATAAATGAATACAATTTTAATTGATGAACAGTTATTTCTTTTTGTGGAATAGTTTATATTTAAGAAATATAATTATTTTAATTTCCACTCTATAAATTAGTTATTTTTTAATATTAATGAAAACAAAGCAATTAACAGTATTCAAAGGGACAAATTGCAGAATTTTGTCTATTCATTCATTTACTATATATTTATTGAGAGCTTAGTATATATTCAGAACTGTATTGTATGCCTAGAATACATTGATGAACAACACTATTCGGATTCCTACCCTGGGATCATATATAAGAGCAAATTAATAATAATAAAAAAAATTAACAAAAAAGGTTTTTGTATCTTCTGTTGTCAGCATCTATCATGTTGTTGTTTTCATAGGTGCTGCAGAGTCAGTTCCAACTCTTAGCAAGTCTACACACAACAGAATGAAGCACTCACTGCCAGTTCTGCACTATCCTCACAGTGGCTGACAAGTTTGAGCCCACTGTTGCAGCCACTGAGTCAACCCATCTCATTGAGGGTCTTCCTCTTTTTCATTGACCCCTTACTTTTCCAAGCATGATGTCCTTTTCCAGAAACTGATCCCTTCTGATAACATGCCCAAAGTCTCATTATCCTTGCTTCTGAGGAGATTCTGGATATACTTCTTCCGAGACAGATTTGTTCATTCTTCTGGCAGTCAATGGTATATTTAGTGTTCTTTGTCCAAACCATTATTTAAAGGCATCAATTCTTCATTCTTCCTTATTCATCGGCCAGCTTTCGCGTGTATATGAGGCAACTAAGAATGCCACGGTGTGGCTCAGGAGCACCTTCAAAGGAACGTCTTTGCTTTCGAATGCTTTAAAGAGGTCTTTTGCAACAGATTCATCCAATACAATACATTGTTTTATTTCTTGTCTGCAGCTTCCATGCATGTTGATTATGGATCCATGTAAAATGAAATCTTTGACAACTTCAATCTTTTCTCCACTTATCATGATCTTGCTTATTGGTCTTATTGTGAAGATTTTTGTTTTCTTCATGATTAGGTGATTACTAAAGGCTATACTCTTTGATTTTCATCAGTAAGAGCTTTAAGTCCCCTTCACTTACAGCTAGCAAGGTTGTATCATCTGCATATCACAGGTTGTTAATGAATCTTCCAATCTTCCTCTAATTCTAATGCCACATTTTTCTTCATATAGTCCAACCTTTCAGATTATTCAAGCAGCATACAGACTGAATAATATGGTGAAAGGATACAATCAAGATGCACATCTCTCCTGATTTCAAACTATGTAGGATTCCCTTGTTCTATGCAAATGACTGTCTCTTGGTCTATGCATAAGTTACACATGAGCACAATTAAGTATTCTGGAATTCCCATTCTTTCCAATGTTATCTTTAATTTGTAATGGTCTATATAGTCAAATGGCTTTGCATAGTCACAGGTAAACATCTTTCTGGTATTCTCTACTTCAGCAAAGATCCATCTCATATAAGCAATGATATCCCTTGTTCCAGTACTGAATCCAGCTTGAATTTCTGGTAGTTCTCTGTTGATGTACTGCCACACCATTTTTTAATTATATTCAGCAAAATTTTCATGTGATATATGATATTGTTTGATAATATCCACATTCTGTTGAATCATTTTTCTTTGGAACGGGCACAGATATGGATCTCTTCCATTTGGTTGCCTCAGTAGCTGTCTTCCAAATTTCTTGGCATAGGCAGGTGAGCACCTCCAGTGCTCCACCCATTTGTTTAAACATTTCAATTGTTATTCTGTCAATTTCTGGAGCCTTGTTTTGGTCAACACCTTCAGTGCAACTTGGACTTCTTCCTTGAATACTGTTGATTCTTAATCATATGCTACCTCCTGAAATGGTTGAACATCCACCAATTCTTTTTGGTACAGTGATTGTATATATTTCTTCCATTTTATTTTGATGTTTCCAGGGTCATTCAATATTTTGTACATAGAAATCTTCAATATTACTACTCAAGGTTTGGATTTTTTTTCTTTGATTCTTTCAGATTGAGAAATGCCAAGTGTGTTCTTTCTTTTGCTTTTCTTACTCAATGTTTGCACATTTCATTCTAATACTTTACTATGTCTTCTTCAGCCATGCTTTGAAATCTTTTGTTCAGCTCTTCACTTCATTATTTCTTCTTTTCACTTATCTTCTTTAGGTTCAAGGGTAGGTTTTAGAGTCTCTTCTGACAACCATTTCTTTCTTTCTTTCATTTCTTGTTGTTTTAATAACCTTTTGCTTTCTTCATATATGATGTCCTTGATATCTACCCACAACTCTTCTGGTCCTTGGTTATTAGTGTTCAGTGTGTCAAATCTATTCTTGAGATGGTCTCTAAAGTCAGTTGGGAAATATTGAAGGTCATATTCTGACTGTCACGGACTTGTTTTAATTTTTTTCAGCTTCAACTTGAACTTGCATATAAGCAATTGATGGTCTATTCCACAGTTGGTCCCTGACTGTTCTGCATGATGATATTGAACTTCTCCATCATCTCTTTCCACATATGTAGTCAATTTTATCCCTGTATATTCCATCTGGCAAGATCCACACGTATAGCCACCATTTATGTATTAAAAAAAAAAAAAAAAAGTTATTTTCAATGAATAAGTCATTGGTCTTGAAAATTCTATCATGTAATCTCTGTCATCATTTCTATTACCAAGGCCATATTTTCCAGCTACTCATCCTTCTTTTTTGTTTTCAACTTTTGCATTCCAATCATCAGCAATTAGCAGTGCATCTTAACTGCATGTTTGTTCAATTTCAGACTGCAGAACTTGGTAAAAATTTTCAATTTCTTCTTCTTTGGCATAAGTGATTGGTGCATCAATTGAATAATATTCCTCTTAACTGCTCTTCCTCGTTGGCAAATGGATCGTATCCTATTACTGACAGTGTGGTACATCAGGATTGATCTTCAAATGTACTTTTTGACAAAGAATGAAGCACCTTTCCTTTTTAATTTGTGACAAATTATGCGATTCAAAATGGTCAATACAAGTCCATTTCAGCACACTAATACCTAGGCTATAAACCTTTATGCATTCTACTTCATTTTTTTTTTTTACAACTTCCAACTTTCCAAGATCCATACTTTGTACATTTCATGTTTCAGTTACTAATGGATATTTGCAGCTGTTTCTTCACATTTTGAGTTATGTCGCATCAGCAAATGAAGTTCCCAAAACTTCATTCTATACATGTCTTTAAGGTCAACTCTACATTGAGGAAACAGCTCTTCCTTTGTTGTATTTTGAGTGCCTTCCAAACCAAGAGGCTCATCTTGCACTGTATCAGAAACTGTCTGATACTATTCATACGATTTCCACTGTCCAATTTTTTCAGAAGTTGACTGCCAGGTCCTTCTTTCTAGTCTATATTAGTCTACAAGGTCTGCTGCACCCTGTTCACTGTAGTGACTTCGGTGGTATTTGGAATATTGCTGGCATAGTTTCCAGCATCAAAGCAATGCATGAGCCACCACAGTATGACAAACTGACAAAAAACTGGTGTACATCTATAGTACCAGGCAATTAAGATTGTAAGTAAAAATATTGAATTAATGTACATTGTTTTGTGAAAAATAATTAAATAGTGTACCTACAAAAAATAGAGAAATTTATAAACAATAAGGACTAAAACAATGAGAAGTTTTGACTTAACAAGCAATTATACTTTGAAAGTAATCAGAATTACACATTTCAATTCATAAATATTGAGGCTTTTCTTTTCTGTTGGAGCAATGTTATAATCTAGCAATTATAGCTGTTATTGATACTATTATTGACCAAAAGTAAGAATGGAATAAAAAGAAAAAGCAAGAGAAAATTTTCATTATGTTTTAGATTCAGCTGATGAAAATAGATGTCAAATCTTAATATTAATGATACTAATCACAAACTAAACAAAATTTTTAGTATCATTGTATGTTTAAAATTGTCTTCCTATTGTTGTTAGGTGCTGTCGAGTTGGCTCTGACTCATAGCGATCCAATGTACAACAGAATGAAACATTGCATGGTCGTACACCATCCTCACAATCCTTGATAAACTTGCGCACATCTATGTAGCATTTTGTCAGTCTCTCTCATTGAGGGCCTTCCCCTTCTTTCCTAACCCTCTACTCAGGGAATGGTCCTTTCCAGCAACATGACTGAAGTAGGTTAGACGAAGTCTGGCCATTCTCACTTCCCAGGAGCATTCTGGCTACACATCTTCCAGGACAGATTTGTTCTTTTGGGAGTTGTTGGTACTTTCAGTGTTCTTTGCCAACACCACAACTCATAAGTATCAAGTCTTCTTTGGTCTTCCTTATTCATTGGCCAGCTTTCACATACATATGTGGTGAAAATACCATGGATTGGGTTAGGCATACCTTAGTCTTCAAAATGACATATTTGCTCTTCACCACTTTAAAGAAGTCTTTTGCAGGAGATTGGCCCATTGACTGCTGCTTCAATGGGTGTTGAATATGGATCCAAGTAAAATAAGATATTTGACAACTTCAATTTTTTCTCCATTTATTGCGATGACACTTATTGGTCCAGTTGTGAAGATTTTCACTTCCTTTATGTTGAGGTGTAATCCATGCTGAAGACTGTGGTCTTGATCTTCATCAGTAAGTCCTTCAAGTCATCTTCACTTTCAGTAAGCAAAATTGTGTCATCTAACAGCCAATATTACCCTCAATGGAGAGAGACTGAAACCATTCCTCTTGAGAACAGGAACTAGACAAGGATGCCCGCTATCACCACTTCTCTTCAACATTGTACTGGAAGTCCTAGCCAGGGCCATAAGGCAAGAAAGGGAAATCAAAGGCATCCATATTGGTAAGGAAGAAGTCAAACTATTCCTAT
>NW_006921757.1:3287308-3291136 GCF_000298275.1 Orycteropus afer afer | reverse complement strand
AAAAAAAAAAAAAAATTGTGTCATCTGCATATTTCAGGTTGTTAATGAGTCTTCTTCCAATCCTGATGCCATGTTCTTCATATAGTTCAGCTTCTGAGATTTGCTCAGCACACAGATTAAAGAATATGGTGAATGGATACAAACAACCCTGATGCACTCCCTTACTTACATTAAACCATGCAGTATTCCTTGTTCTGTTCAAACAACAGCCTTCTGGTCTGTGCACAGGTTCCTCATGAACAAAACTAAGTGGAATTCCCATTCTTCTCAATGTTCATAATTTTTATGATCCACACAAATGAATGCCTTTGCATAGTCAATAAAACATAAGTAAACATCTTTCTGGTGTTCTTTGCTTTGAGCAAAGATCAATCTGACATCAGCAATGATATCCTTCATTCCATGTCCTCTTCCGAAACCAGTTTGCATTTCTGGTAGTTCCCTGTCAATATACTGCTGCAACCATTTTTGAATTATCTTCTGCAAAATTTTACCTGTGTGTGATATTAATGACATTGTTCAATAATTTCCACATTCTGTGGGATCATCTTTCTTTTGAATGGGTATAAATATGGATCTCTTCTAGTCAGTTAGCCAGGTAGCTGTCTTCTAAATTACTTGGCATAGACAAGTAAGTGCCTCCAGTGCAGCAACTGTTCATTGAGACATCGCAATGGGTATTCCGTCAATTCCTGGAGCCTTGTTTTTCTCAAATTCCTTCATGTAACTTTTATTTCTTCCTTCAATAATATTGGTTCTTGATTATACGTTACCTTCTGAAACAGATGAACATAGACCAATTCTTTTTTGTACAGTGACTCTGACTATTCCTGACATCTTTTGATGCTTCCTACATTATTCAATATTTTGCCCATAGAATCCTTCAATATTGCAATCCAAGGCTTGAAGTTTTTCTTCAGTTCTTTCAGCTTGAGAAATGCTGAGTATGTTATTCCTTTTTGGTTTTCTATCTCCAGGTCTTTGCATATTTCTTGGTAATAATTTACTCTCTCAAGCTGCTCTTTGAAATCTTCTGTTCAGCTCTTTCATCTTGTCATTTCTTCCATTTCTTTAGCTACTTTCCCTTCAAGAGAAATTTTGAGGGTCTCTTCTGACATCTATTTCAATCCTTTCTTTTTATCTTTCTTTTTTTTTTTTGAGGTGAAGAATTACTTTTCTCACAGCAATTTTTTTCAACTTTTCATTGTGATTTGGGTGAAGGTTTACAGAGCAAATCAGTTTTCCATTCAACAATTGATACAAATTTTGTTTCATGCCATAGATTGCAACCCCCACAATATAACAGTATTGATACTCCTTTCTCCCTGTGTTTACTCTTTCCATTTGTCCTTCTTTCCTATCCCTGCATGCCTTTTGAAGTTTCTCCCGTTGCAATGCTGCCCTTTTTAATATCAAATGGTTGATTGTTCTAAGGGATTGTATGTTTCCCTGGTGTTATTTTTCACCTTACTGTTTGGCTGAGAGTTGAGCCATGGGGGTGAGTTCAGTTCCATCTTTCCTGTCTTTTTAAAGACCTTTTGCTTTTGTCATGTGTGATTTTCTTGATGTCATCCTACAATTCATCTGGTTTTCAGCCATTGGTGTTCAATGCATCAAATTTATTATTCTATGTGGTCTCTAAATTCAGGTATGATATAATCAAGTCCATATTTTCAGCTCTTGTGGATTTGTTTCAATTTTCTTTAGCTTCAACTTGAACTTGCATACAAGTAATTGATGGTCTGTTCCACAGTCAGCTCCTGACCTTATGCTGGATGAAGATACTGAGCTTCTCCATCACCTCTTTCCACAGATATAGTCAGGTTAATGAGTCTTCTTCCAATGCTGATGCTATGTTCTTCATATAGTCCAGCTTCTCAGACTATTTACTCAGTGTTCAGATTGAAGAATATGGTGAATGGATACAACCCTGATGCACTCCCTTACTTACATTAAACCATGCAGTTTCCCCTTGTTCTGTTCAAATGACAGCCTTCTGGTCTATGTATGATCTGATTCCTGTGTATTCCTTCAGGTAAGGTCCAAACAGCCACTATTTATGTTGTTGCAAAATGGTATTTGTACTTCAGGATAGATCTTGAAACATTCTTTGTAATGATGAATGTGACACTATTCCTCTTCAATTTGTCATTCTTGGCATAATAGATCTTATGATTGTCTGATTCAAAATGGCCAAAACCAGTCTGTTTCTCTGGTGGTGTAGTGCCTAAGGCACTTGACTGCTAACCAGAAGGCTGGCGGTTCAAACCCACCAGCCACTCCTTGGAAAGAAGATAGGCAATCTACTTCTGAAGTGACACTGCCTTGGGAACCCAAGGAGGGGTCACTATGAGTTGAGGCCAACTCAACAATGCCTAGGATATTGATCTTTATGCATTGCATTTCATTTTTGACAACTTCTAATATTCCTTCCTTCATACTTTGAACATTCCACATTCTGGTTACTGATAGATGTTTGCAGCTGTTTCTTCCCATTTTGAGTAATGTCACACCAGTAAATGGAGGTCCCCAAAGCTTTACTCCATCCACATCATTAAGGTCATCTCTACTCTGAGGAGGCAGCTCTACCCCAGTTCTGTTTTGAGTGTCTTTTGACCTGAGGGGCTCATCTTCTGATACTATATCAGACAATGTTTCAGAGCTATTCATATCCTTTTCCAGTAACATATCAGACAGTGTTTGACTGCTATTCATAAGGTTTTCACTGGCCAATTCTTTGAGAAGTGGATGGCCCCTTCCTTTTTCCCAGTCTGTTTTAGACTGGAAGCTCCACTGAAACCTGTCCACCATGGGTGACCCTGCTCGTATTTGACACACCAGTGGCAGAACATCCAGATTCACAGTAACACACAAGCCACCACAGTATAACAAACTGACAGATGAGTGTTGGTCATCTTATATTTAATATACAGTAAAATACTGTTGTTGTTATTGTTGTTGTTATGTGCCGTCAAGTCAGACCTGACTCATAGCGACCCCTCCTTGGGTTTCCAAGGCAGTATCACTATAGACATAGATTGCCCAACCTTCCTTCCAAGGAATGGCTGGTGAGTTTGAACTGCCAGCCTTCTGGTTAGCAGTCAAGTGCCTTAGCTACTATACTACCAGAGCTCCTAGTAAAATACTAGTTATCTTTAAATGTTGTTGATATACAGGTGCTCTGGTGGTGCAGTGCTTCAGGCATTTGGCTGCTAATCAGAAGGTTGGTGGTTCACAACCATCAGCTGTTCCATGGAAGGAAGATGGGCCAATCTACTTGTAAATAAAGAGTTTACCTGGGAAACCCAAGAGGGTCACTATGAGTTGGAATGAACTTGATGGCCGTTGGTTTGTTTTGTTTTTGTTTTTGTACGTAACAAGAAAAAAGAACTCTAGTGGTGTAGTGGTTAAGACATTTGTCTGCTAACCAGAGTCAGTTGTTCAAAGCCACTGTAGAAGAAAGATTGGGCAGTGGGTTTTTGTAAACATTTATAGCCTTGGAAGTCCAATTGGTGTTGCTATGACTTGGAATCAACTCAGTGGCAGTGACTTTTAAGTGACAAAAAAGAAAAATCTGTTTTATGTTCACAGTCAAAATATCTAAAGAAAATAAAACTAACGGGAGAGAGATCTCTGCATGGGGAAACCGTCAACTTTTTTAATTTGATTCATTATGTAATATAATAAATAATAGTTTATTATGTTGGGAGCTCTGGTAGCATAGTGGCTAAGTCACTTGCCTGCTAACCAGACGGCTGGCGGTTCAAACCCACCAGCCACTCCTCGGAAGGAAGGTTGGGCAATCCTACTTCCGTAGTGATACTGCCT
>NW_006921757.1:3284514-3286608 GCF_000298275.1 Orycteropus afer afer | reverse complement strand
CACTTGACTGCTAACCAGAAGGCTGGCAGTTCAAACCCACCAGCCACTCCTCGGAAGGAAGGTTAGGCAATCTAGTTCTCCAGTGATACTGGCTTGGCAACCCAAGGAGAAGTTACTATGAGTTGGGGACGACTTGATGGCACACCACAACAACAACAACATGGAGCTGTTCTCCTCTGTCCTATAGAGGTGTTATGAGCTGGTATCAACTAGATAGCACACCACACCACCACCACAATAGATAGATACATAACGATAGATATAGATATAGATATAGATATAGATATAGATATAGAGCTCTAGTGGCATAGTGGGCAAGACATTTGGCTGCTAACCAGAAGGTGAGCAGTTCAAATCCACAAGCTGCCCCAGCAGGAAGATGAGGTAAATAGCCTTTGAAACCTATTGGGGGAATTGGCGACACTATGAATTGGAATTCATGTGAATTGACAGCCACGGGGATCCAGATGAGGAGAGGGAACCCAGGCACACCCAAAGCAACAAGGTGGGAGAGTAGGAGAAAGGGGATTAAAAGGCCAGGAACCTGGACAGAGGAGGAGTCAGCCGCAGGGACCCAGGTAAAAGTGGTACGAGAGGTTTCCAACAGGGAGACAAACCTGTCTGTTGGTTTGTCCTACCATGGTGATGTGTTGATGTGAGTTTTGAGGCTGAGCCACTCGTGTTTCAAGCCCAGTGGGATGCATATGGTGCACAGGTTCCAACCCACCTTACAGACTGAGACAGACTAGGATGAAGGAAGAAGCCATCCACTTCTCAAAGAATTGGCCAAGGAAAACATTATGAATAGCAAAGAAACACTGTTTGATACATTACTGCACAACTTTATGAATAGTCCTGTTAGGATAGAAGGCTCTCAAAATAGGATTAGGAAAGAGCTGCATCATCTGAGTAAACCCAGTCTTCCTCATATGGATAAGATAAAGCTTTCGAGACCTGCATTTGCTGACATGGCACCACTCAAATTGAGGAGAAACAGCTGCACACACCCATTAATCATCAAAGCATGGAATGTATGAAGTATGAATATAAGAAAATTGGAAGTGGTCAAAAATGAAATGGAACGCATGCAGATTGATATCCTCATCATCAGTGAGCTGAAATTGACTGGTTTTGGCCACTTAGAATCAGACAACCATGTGATCTACTATGCCAGGAAGGATAGTTTGAAGAGAAATGGCATGGCGTTCATCATCACAAAGGATGTTTCAAGATCTGTCCTGAAGTACAATGCTGTCAGTGATAGGATAATATCCATACACCTACAAGGAAGACCCGTTAATACGACTATTGTTCAAATTTATGGGCCAACCACCAAAGCCAAAAATGAGGAAATTAAAGATTTTTATCAACTTCTGCAGTCTGAAATTGACTGAACATGCAATCAGGATGTGTTAATTATCACTGGTGACTGGAACACAAAAGTTGGAAACGAAGAAGAATCACTGGTAGTTGGAAAATTTGGCCTTGGTGACAGAAATGATGCTGGAACTCTCATGGCAGAATTTTGCAAGACCAACGACTTGTTCATTGCAAGCATCTTTTTTCAACAAAACAAATGGTGGATCTACATGTAGACTTCACCGAATGGAAAACACAGGAATCAGATTGACTACATCTGTGGCAAGAGGCGGTGGAAAAGCTCAATATCTTCAGCCAAAACCAGGCCAGGAGCTGATTCCACGACCATCAACTGTCCATATGCAAGTTCAACTTGAAGTTAAAGACAATTAAAACAAGTTCATGAGAGCCAAAATATGATCTTTAATATATCCTTCCTGAATTTAGAGATTATCTAAAGAATAGATTTGATGCATTGAACACCAACGACTGAAAATCAGAAGGATTGTGGGAGGATATCAATAACATTATCCATGAAGAAAGCAAGAGATCACTAAAAAGATGAGAAAAGAAGAGAAGACCAAAGTGGATGACAGAAGAGACTCTGAAACTTGCCCTAGAGCAGAGAGTAGCTAAAGCCAATGTAAGAAATGACAAGATAAAAGAGCTGAACAGAAGATTTCAAAGAGCAGCTCGAGCAGACAAAACCAATTACTATAATGAAATGTGCAAAGA
>NW_006921757.1:3279906-3282703 GCF_000298275.1 Orycteropus afer afer | reverse complement strand
GCTGAGTTGGAAACAACTTGATGGCATCTAACAACAACAGCAACAATGAATTGGAATTGGTTAGATGACAGTGAGTTTTGTTTGAGATATGTGTGTGTGTGTGTGTGTATACACACACACACACACACTCATACCTGTTGTAGGAAATCTCATTCATTACTGATGGAAATGCAAAATAGTACAGCCACTTGGGAAAATAATTTAGCAGTTTCTTGTACAGTTAAACATAAATTTTTGGTACAACACAGCAATCATCCTCTTAGGTTTTTATCCAGCTGATTTGAATACTGATGTCCAAACAAAAACTCACACAATGATTTTTATAGTAACTTTATTCATAATCACCAAAAATTGGAAGTAACCAAGATACATTCAATAGGTAAATATATAAACAAACTAGTACATCCACATAGTGAAATATTATTAATGTTTGATCTATTAATGCATGCAAAAATATGGATGAATATTAAATACATTTTGCTAAGTAAAAAAATAATGATAATAAATAAATAAATACCCATAAAGGCTACCTACTATATGACTTCATTCATATGACATTTGGAAAAGGCAAAATTATAGAGATGAAAAACAAGTCAGTGGTCACCAGGGGTTAGGGGAGGGAAGAGTGTTTGAAACGGGGAGGCATAGGAGATTGTTTTAGGGTGGTGGAAATAATCTGCATTGTACTATAGTGGTACATACATGACACTTGGCACTTGTCAAAGCCCATAGAACTTTACAGCACAAAGATTGAACCATAATGTATGCATTAAAGTGGCTGAGAGATACCAGGATGGAATATAGAAAATGATAAAAAAGAAAGTAGCTGTATTACAAATGTATGACATGACCTCACTGGGTGGATGGGGACAATGTTGCTGACATCAGTAACTTTGGAAAAGGATGTTTCCACTGGAAACAAAAAAAACAAAAGATAAAAGGATCTCGTATGTAATCGCAATGCAGCTTGTGAAGATTTTTTCTCATGGGGGTAGAGGGAAAGTTCTGAAGGCTCTGCACATGTGTACTGCTGTTGTTGTTATATGCCATCAAGTCGGACCTGACTCATAGTGACCCCTCCTTGGGTTTCCAAGGCACTATCAGTATGGAAGTAGATTGCCCCATCTTCCTTCCGAGGAGTGGCTAGTGGGTTTGAACCACCAGGCTTCTGGTTATCAGTCATGTGCCTTAGGCACTACACTACCAGAGCTCCCACATGTGTATACTAGTAAATACATGGATGGAGAGTGGTGTGAGCCGGGTTTCTCATTGATAATTAAATAAATGGAGAAGAGACAAATCTCCTTTCAGAAGAATTCCAAATAATTTATATAGATACTCTGCCTTCAATGAGGTGGAGCTTACCTTCTCTCCATTAAGTGTGGGCTGCACCTAGTCAATTCCTTCCAAATACTATACTATGTATGCTCTGCTGAGGAAAAGGGGTCATGATGCTTAGAGGTATAAGAACAAGGGGGTATATTGCAATGAGTACATCATACCCACTCAAGAATATAACTCACATTTGTTTCCACACTCATAGCAACCTCTCCATGGGTTTCCAAGGTTGTATCTCTATGGAAGTAGGTTGCCCAGTCTTCCTTCTGAGGAGTGGCTCGTGGGTTAGAACCACCAAACTTCTGGTTACCAGTCAAATGCCTTAGACACTACACCACCAGCGCTTCCTCTAAGAAAAGAAGTATATATTAAATGAATTCATATACCTGCTCTGTCCTGACAGTAGGAGGCATGATTTCTCTGAATCCCAACTGTTTACCCAAATCCCCACAAAACCCAAATAGTTTATGTAGGATAAACTGTTATGTAGGTTCCCAAACCTGCCTGCATATTAGAATTATCTCTGGAGCTTCTAAAATTACCAGAGCCTGAGTCTCACTCAAGGACAGTTATATCAGAATCTCTGGGTGTGTTTCAGCCATCAGGAGTTTTTTTTTTTTTTTTTTTTTTTTTAAAGAAAGATCCTGTCTAGGACTTCTGGTAAAATGGAGGAATAGGCAAACAAGTGACACAGAACCTCTTCAACAAAGAACAGAAAAACCAATGGGCAAGAATACAGAAGATAAGCCTGGAGCCTTGAGCTTTGAAAGGAACTATACAGAAGTGTATCAGGCACCAACTAGTAGAAAAGCCTGAACAAAAACAGTGAGTAGAGAGATGGTCGGAGGTGGAGACTGTCTGCTGCTGTGCCAGGACCAACAGCCTGAACATTTCCAAGTACTGTTGGGACCTGAGAATTGACCTAAAGATCAGGCCTGGTCACCAAGGGCAAGGACTACTGCCCTGGTGGCCTATAAATAGGAAGAGAAACAACAAGGAGGGAGACAACCTGAGCTGTTGACTTTCCACTGTCCAGAGGACACAGTCATTTTTAATGTTTACAAGTGGTGGCCATTTTGGATATTTAAAGTGACCAAGGGCACAACCATAACAGATCATCACAGTCCATACAAAGAAGCAAGATAAAGCAGAAGAAACAAGGGACCAGGCCACAGACCCAAAACACATTCCTGAGGAAGTTGCAGCATTGGAACTCCCTGAAAAGGAATTCAAAAGAATTATATTTAGGTATTGTGCTGGTTTCTTTGCTATTCATAAGGTTTTAAGCCAAAGATGAGGAAATTAAAGATTTTATCAGCTTCTACACTCTGAAATTGACCAAACATGCAATCAGGATGTGTTAATTATCACTGGTGACGGGAATGCAAAAGTTGGAAACAAAGAAGAATCACCGGTAGTTGGAAAATTTGGCCTTGGTGACAGAAATAATGCTGGAACT
>NW_006921757.1:3244992-3277689 GCF_000298275.1 Orycteropus afer afer | reverse complement strand
AGTATAGCAGGGATTGTGGGGCTGGCGCGAGATCAGGCAGTGTTTTGTTCTGCTGTGCATGGGGTCACTATGAGTCAGAACTGACTCGACGGCACTCAACAACAGCAACAACATTGTGGTGCTTATGTGTGTATCAACTTGGCTGGGCCTGGTTGAATGGCTGGGCAATTGGTGGTAGTTATTCCCCATGATGAGACTGGAAATCAACTCCATGGTGGGATCTACCATAAGCAGCTGAGTAGCTGCTTTGGGTATGTGGTCTGCTTCCCGTATATAAGAAGTAGCTTTGGGAATGGTCTCTAGGTTATGGCACACTTGGACCCTGCATATAGCTAGGTCATTGTTCAGCATCCTGCCATGGTCTGCCTACCTTGGGACTTACAATGGACTTAAATTAATGGCCTGCCATGTGAGTTGGTAACATCGGGATTGTGTCTTTTTACTTGCCAACCTTGGGTTTGTTAGTCTCAGCAGCCAGCAGCTGAGTGAAGAAAAGCCTCCAGCTTCAGTGGGCTGGGAACAGGAGGCAAAGCTGCAATCCAAGATTGAGGGGCTTTCACCCAGCACCTAGAGACTGGCACTTTGAACTTGGACTTAAAGTCTCCAAATTGTAAGAATAAACTCCTGCTTGTTAACATTTGTGGTATATTCCTGTTAGAGTGACACTAGGTAACCAGAACTGGTATCTTCAATGAAGTGAGAGACAGATCAAGGAAAACACAGAGAAAACCCTAGAACAATTTCAAAAGACAATACAAGAACAAAATGACAAAATAAATGAAACATTAGAAATGATACAAAATCTACACACAGAATTCCAGAAGATTAATACAAAGTTTTCAGAAAAAGATAAGACATTGAATGGGCAAAGGAGCATAATTGAATTAATAGAAGACAGAATTTGAGAGATTGAAAGCAAATACCTGAACACTTCTTTGGAAAGAGAGAAATCAGAAGAAAAAAGATCAAAACAAAATGAAGAAAGCCTAAGGTTCATGTGGGATACCAGGAAAAGGAAGAACCTACATGTAATCGGAATTCCAGAACAGGAAGACACAAATAACACCACAGAGAAAATTGTCAAAGATTTGTTGGAAGAGAATTTTCCTGTTATGATGAAAGATGAGAATATATCCATTCAGGACGTCCAAAGAACCCCAAACAGGACAGACCCCAAAAGAAAATCACCCAGACATATCATCATCAAACTTATCAAAACCAAAGACAAAGAAAGAATCATGAGAGCAGCATGGGAAAAACAAAAAGTTGCTGACAAGGGGCAACTAATAAGACAAAGCTCGGATTTCTTGACAGAAACCATGCAGGTGAGAAGATAATGGGATGGTATATATAAAACCCAGAAAGAGAAAAATCCAACCAAGAATTATGTACCCAGTAAAACTGTCCCTCAAATATGATGGAGAAATTAGGACATTTCCAGATAAGCAGAAATTAAGGGAATTTGTTAAAACCAGACCAGCCTTACAAGAGATGCTAAAGGAAATCCTTTGGACAGAGAGGCAACAACAGCAAACAACAACTGACAATTAACATACATGATGATATAACTCAGAAACCAACCCAGAAGTAAATATGCCTACAAGATTTTAGACAGGGAACCAGAGACATCAATTGACAAATGAAGACAACTACAAACTGAAAAGAAGGAAAAAAAAACTGCCACCACCAGAGATTCCTCTAAGAAAAGAAGTATATATGAAATGATTTAATATACCAACTGACAGTAGGAGGCATGATTTCTCTGAATCCCAACTGTTCACCCAGATCCTCACCAAACCCAAATAGTTTATGTAGGATAAACTGTTACGTAGGTTCCCAAACCTGCCTGTATATTAGATTTATCTCTGGAGCTTCTAAAATTACCAGAGCCTGAGTCTCACTCAAGGACAGTTACATCAGAATCTCCGGGGTGTTTTGCCCTAATGTGTCATTACAGAACTTCTAGATGACAGGGAAGTCAAGACAGCTATAAGATAGAATGGACTGTTCTAAACCTGGAAAGAAAACTATAAATCACAGGATAACCTCAAAGAAAAATGATAAAACTTCACACATCAAAAAAGAGGACCAGCATAAATATTCAGCAAATACTAAAACAATAGCAATGAAGGAAATGAAAACACGATTCATAAACAAAATGAGGTCAGCATAGAAAATTATATGGAACAAAGAAATCGACACCATGAAAAAGCACGTAACAAAAATGACAGCAACAAATTCATATTTACCGATAATTACATATCTGGCAAGGGACTTATCTCTAAGATTTATAGTGGAAGAGTGGATGACCAAACTATGGTACATACACATAATGGAATGCTATGCAGCACTAAAGAATAATGTAGAGTGTGCAAAACACTGCATAATATGGATGGACATGGAGGACATTATGCTGAGTGAATAAGTCAATTACAGAAGGACAAATACAGTATTAGTTCATTGTTGTGGGAGGTCAAGGAAAGGTTTATATATGGAAGAAAACTTTGTTGGTTGCCAGGGCTGGGAAGGGAGGGTAGGAATCACTGCGAAAAAAAAAAAAAATTCATTGACCCATGTCACTTTAGTTTTGTGTATTTCACTGTACGTAAATTATATTTCAATAAAATGCATTAAAAAATCCTGTCTAATAGGATTAAGAACCATTGTGGGAGATGAAACTGTAAACCCCTGTGAACCCTACCCTTCCATAAGCAAAGTGCTTGTATATGAAATGCATCTATGATTTTGCTTGATCCTAATGTTAAGTTTCTGCTGTTGTTGTTATTATTATGTGCCATCGAGTCAGACCCAACTCATAGCGACCCCCCAATTAAAAAAAAAAAAAAAAAAAAAAAAATTTAAAACACAATTGTAAAGGGGAAAAAAAAATCACCCATGTATGTGTAAGAACCAGAGAAACAAGTCTAGCACATTCTTACATGCTAGTGAAGAATGCCCTTCTAAATGCTTGTATTTAAAATTCCTTCCATTTTTACATTTCTTCATATGATGAGGCACAGACCTTCTTCTGACTTTTTCAAAGACAAAAAAAAAAAAAAATCCATCAGTGCTGTAGCCACTGAGAACCTTGGACAGCAGAAGGGCCGGGATACTTACTTGTCTAAGTCATAAAGACTAGCGTGCACCGGCAGGTACTCCGTACTCAATAAGCCCAGCACCACTGGCTTCATTGTGTTTCTAAATGTGCAAGCTAGAGGTCAATTATGAAGACAATAAAATAAAAACCTCTGACACAGGACGCCAGGAATCACCGAGCAGCACTAAGTTGACTGGGTCTCAGTAGTCCTAAAGTCCTGCTCTCCTCACCAGGATTAGCATTAAAGCGGAAGATGACTTATGATGGAGTCCAACTTTAAGCAGAATGAGAACTGAGCAATATTATTATGAACCTTTGCAAGTGTTAACAGTTTGGTGTTACCTTACTGTTTTAATCCAGAGGTGACCTGTTTCTGTGATCTTTACTTATAGAAATAGATTGTTTACTTAGGGAAGTGAATGCCATTGAATAAGCAGCAAATGTTCTTGTTAGCTGTTTTCCTGTCTCTTCTGACTCATGGTGACCTCATATGCAGGTGCACATTGCTAATGTCCTTTATCCATTCGGGCAACATCCAACGGCATACAAATCTGTGGTCCCATGAGGTTGTTTTGTTTTGTTTAAAAAAAAAAAAAAAGAAAAGAAGAAGAAGAAGAAGAAGAAGAAGGAAAGCTGCTCTCTTTTTCTCATTTCCCCCTAATGACTTTAAAGTGGAGGATCAGCGTAAAAGTGGAAGGCAGGCCCATAACAAGATGGATTGACAGAGGGCTGCAACGATGGGCTCAGATATAGCAGGGATTGTGAGGCTGGCACAGGACCCAGCAGTGTTTGGTCTGTTGTACGTAGGATCGCTATGAGTCAGAGCAGAATGGATGGCACCTAACAACAGGAACAATGCCTTTAAAGACCCCAAATCCAGAATCTTGCACCACTGGACCATGGGTAGGATACAGACAGGTGAAGCAGACGTCATGGCTCTAGGCACAGGCTCTTGGACTCTACTGGGGTGGCAACTGGTAGCGACACCTGGGAGCAACAGGCAGTTGGAACAGTGGGTGGGGCTGAGCATGCTCCGCTCCCTGCTCACGTTCCTTCTGTCGTTCCACTTCCACTCTTCCCCTCCCAGCTGCCTCCACCACCACTGCCTGGGTCCATGCCTCGGACCTCTGCCAGCAGCATCTGTAGCAGAAGCAGCAGCAGCAATGAGGAAGACCTGAAGCAAGCTCCCATAAGGTTTTAGTGTGGTGTTCACACAACGTCCAAATCACGTAACGTCCTATTTCACAGAACGCATCATGGACGTTAAGTGATCCATACCTGTAACTCAGAATGGCCTTATGTCTAACGTGCCCATTCCTGTACCATCTTAGTAATTGCTGGCATGTTTAAATCCGTTGTTGTGGCTACTGTGTGGTGCCTTCCACCCTATTGTTGTTGTTGTTGTGTGCCATCCAGTCGGCCCCGACTCATAGCTACTCCTCCTTGGGTTTCCGAGGCAGTATCACTATGGAAGTAGATTGCCCATCTTCTTTCCAAGGAGTGGCTGGTGGGTTTGAACCGCCAGCCTTCTGGTTAGCAGTCAAATGCCTCAGGCACTATGCTACCAGAGCTCCTTAGGGGCCTCTTTTTCCAACATTGTATCAGATTAATAGGCCTAGTGATCCATGCGTGGGAGCTTTGGTAGCATAGTGGCTAAGACACTTGCCTGCTAACCAGACGGCTAGCGGTTCAAACCCACCAGCCACTCCTCGGAAGGAAGGTTGGGCAATCCTACTTCCGTAGTGATACTGCCTCGGAAACCCAAGGAGGGGTCGCTATGAGTCGGGGCCGACTCGACGGCACGTAACAACAACAACAACAACAGTGATCCATGCAGTTTTCACTGGCTAATTTTTGGAAGTAGCTCTTCAGGCTTTTCTTCTTAGTCTGTCTGAAAGGTCCACTGAACCCTGTCTACCATGCGTCACCCTGCTCGTATGGAGAATACCAGTGGCATAGCTTCCAAGCATCATGGAAACAAACAAATCACCACAGTAAGACAGACTAACAGATGGGCTGTGAAAACAGTGAATAGAAGTAGTAAATGGGCCTATGTTCTCAATTGCTTCTTATAGATTAGAACAGACCATACAAGCGTGTACACCTTAGTCTACAGCTATCCTTTTAAAGTAGACAGAAGTAGTTATCCCAATCTGAATCTGAAATTTGTTAGCACAATACTTTCCAGAACTCAGTAAGCTGAGCAGGATGTAGCAATTAGAATTTTTTTTTTTTTTTTTTAAACCAAGGCTGTGACTCTTAATGTAATGATCTGGTTTTTTAAATGCAACCTAAGATAGTATGTTTGGCCAAGAAAGAAACCACTTCTTATCTGTAAACTCATAGTGATCTTTAAACTTTCAGAGTAAATGGTTCTCTTGGGGGCACTTGCCCTTCTAGCTGCAGATGCTCTAAAAATTGTAACAAACTAAAAGTAGGCACATGACTCCTATGAAATGTAATTTTGGGTTAATATCAGTCTATGATCATGCTCACTGGAAATATTTTCTCTCCTCTCTACTAGATACATTATGTATTTCTGTATAAAATACCCCAGTTACACAATAGATACATTAAATACTTTCTCTCTCTCCTGTGATTAGATTGTGATTTTTTCTGCCCAGGAATATACCCAACACATTCATTGCCCACCACCAGCTCAGTATATGATTTTTAATAAATATTTGAAGAGTAAATGAATGACTAAAAATCAATATAAAACTCTCTCTTCCTCCAAGCTTTTAATCTTAACTCAACAGTTTAACAACATATAAGCTTTATGAACATTGAAAAAATATCTGCTATGTGCCAAGAACTGTACTAGGTTTTTAGGATACAAAATTGAATGTTTCACATTTCAGAACTAAAACCACTTGCCAAGTATATACATAATATTTCATAAGGACTAAAAGCTGATGACAGATGAATATTTTATATGTATAATTTCAATCAAGGATCAATTTATTTCTACCTACCCTTAAAAATAACTGAGAAAATATTACAAGGCTTATGAATCATTTATCACTGATGTCACTATAATGTGCAGATTAAGAATACACCTCAGATTGTATTCTTTCACCATATTTATTCAATTTGCATGTTAAAGCTGGACTATAAGAAGAATAAAGCAGATCAGGATTAGAGGAAGACTCATTAACAACCTACAATGTGCAGATGACACAGCCATGGTTACTGAAAGTGAAGAAGACTTGAAACACTTACTGATGAAGATCAAAGACTACAGCCTTCAATATGGATTACATCTTAACATAAAGAAAGCAAAAACCTTCCGAATGGACCATTAAGCAACATCATGAACAATGGAGAAAAGATTGAAGTTTCAAGGATTTCATTTTACTTGGATCCATAATCAACACCCATGGCATCAGCAGTCAGGAACTCAAAAGGCATACTGCACTGGGGAAATGTTCTTCAAAAGTCCTCTTTCAAGTATTAAAGAGCAAAGATGTCACTTTGAAGACTAAGTGAGCCTAACCCCATCCATGGTATCTTCAGTAGCCTCATATGCATGTGAAAACTGGACAATGAATAAGGAAGACCAAAGAAGAATCAACGCATTTGAATTGTAGTATTGACAAAGAATATTGAGAATACTCTGTGCTACCAGAAGAATGAACAAATCTGTCTTGGAAGAGGTACAGCTGGAATGCTCCTTGGAAGCAAGAATGGCTAGGCTTCATCTCTCATATTTTGGTCAGGTTGTCAGAAGGGACAATTCCCTGGAGAAGGACATCATGCTTTGTAAAGTGGAGGGTCAATGAAAAGGGAGAAGACTCTAAATGAAATGGATTGATACAGTGGCTGTAACAATGGGCTGAAGCATAACAATGATTGAGATGGTATAGGACCAAGCAGTGTTTTCTTCTGTTGCTCAAAGGGTCACTATGAGTTGGAACCAACTGGAAGTCACCTAATAACAAACTAGAGTAAGCTTCTGAGTTCAAATTCTGACTCCTTCCCTAGTTGTGTAGTTTTTATAAGTTTCTTAGTATTTTTAAGCCTCAATTTCCTAATGTGTAAAGTGGGGGAATACTGACGGTGCATGCCTCATAGAGTCATTTTGGCAATGCTGCGGGATCATCCCTATCTCAAACACGCTAAGCACCAGTCACGGGGATGACAAAGAACCAGGCTGGTCCTGTGTTCTCTTGTCCTTGAGATTATCATGAGTTTGGGCTTTCTTGATGACAGCTGACAACAACAACAATAAAGCTACTGCTATTATACATAGTGTTACAAACAAACAAACAAAAAAGCCCAAACTCACATACATAGTGGTAGCATCAGTTTTTAAAAGCTGGCATGTTTAGGGGTGATAATTTCTTTGTAGATAGATAAGACACTTGGAGACTGTGTTTGTAGAACAATGCACATAACATTGAGAAAATGTCTTTGTTCATTTCAAAGAATAGAGGAGAAAACTAATGCAGATTACATGATGGGTACCTAAAAGCCCCCCCAGTCCCTTGGCTTCTGTCATCACTAATATTTATTACTTTATGTTACCACTCCATGTGAAATGAAAAGACCTCATGCTGAATTCTGCTAGTTGACAACCTTTCCATTTTATTTAATATTGTGGAAAAAGAGCTGATGATAAACATAAAAATCACTCCTTTACTCTCTTGACTGATTTAAATAAAAATTCTAAAATATATGAGAAAGCTCAGTAGGAAATCTCACTGCCACACTGACTCATTCATTCTTTCAAATATAAAGAGATGTCTATGAGGAATTAAGGAGCTCTGGTAGCATAATGCCTAAGGCACTTGACTGCTAACCAGAAGGTTGGCGGTTCAAACCCACCAGCCACTCCTCAGAAGGAAGGTTGAGCAATCTACTTCCGTAGTGATACCGCCTTGGAAACCCAAGGAGGGGTCCCTATGAGTCGGGTCAGACTCGTTGGCACATAACAACAACAACATGAGGAATTAAGCACACACTTCTGTCTCACACTAGCGTTGGATATAACCGCCAAATTATGACCCGATCAATGAAAACCAAAACACATTCTATTTACATCTCCTGCTAGAACAAGAAGGAAAAGCAGGTTGCTGAGTAGGTTGTTTCCTGGAAAATAGAAAAAGACCATGATTACTCTTTATCAGTCATCAGGTGATTCTATCAATGACTTGATGTGATTGTGTGCTGTACAGTGAATAGCAGCATGGAATTTTAAGTTAAACTTGGGTGGATTTTCTGGAATATTTTTGGTGCATTCGCCATCAGTAAATATAAAAAATGAAGAGGGTGGGGAAGGCAAACACTTTGTCAGGAACTACAAACGGCAATGTAAAGTTTTTAACTGCACTGCAGGCACAAGTGTGGGCCGAGGAAGGGCTGTCTAGGTAGGAATTACTGTTTTGGGGCTCATACCTCAGAACCAGTACCCTCCTTCCTGCTCCAGTTGTAGAATTTTCACTTTGCTGCAGTGTCTCAATCTTTTATTTTAAAATTTTCCACCTGTCAGTGTGGCCCTGTCCTTAGTTCCTATGCCCCATCACTCAGGCACTGGATTACAGAAACTTGTTAGCCTGGCCACCATCACCAACAACTGGCACCCTCTGAACTATTCTGTGCTGCATAGAGTCTTCTGGGGAAACATTTGCACTGTGGGGTCCTGTTCTGAGATGGCAAGATCTGAGCACAATTGGAGCAACATTTGTAAGCCTCGGCATTCTCCTGTGACTCTTTCCCCAGTCACCTGTGCACCTCATTAGTGCTATGCTTGAGTCCACACTGTTAGAGCAGCCACACAGCTGCTGTCAGTCTGATATCCGGGGCTCCAGGTAAGGCAGATCAACTCTGAGAAAATGCCTCTGCCCTCCATCTTATCACCCAGAGACAAAAACTTAAAAGCATGCAAGCAATTATTTGAAGCCTTCCAAGGCTGGCAGGATGGGGCCAATTGCCCTTCTAGACTCAGAAAAGGAGCTGAGCTAAGGGAGATAGGACAGGTCAGGACTGATCAAAACTAACATGCACCAGGAAGGGCCAATTACAACAACTGTAGGAAGAGATTGCACAATCCAGAGAAAGCAAGAGTTTTAGATTATTATTGTGTCTTTTTAAATTGAGGCAAAGAGAAGATTACATGCAACATTTCCATTATCATCTACAATTCATTGAATTTTTGCCAGGGCTTCTTACTGGTTCATTCCGGTTTGACCCCTTGGTGAGAACTGGCATTTCCACCCCACATATACTGAATCAGAATCTACATTTTTAACAAGTTCTCCAGGAATGAACTGGTTTGAAGCCCTGGTTTTTGCTTTGATTTTTAAAATATTTTCCTTTATCATATCAGGAAACAAAGCAGAGATTATAGCCAATGCATATGCAATGAATTAAAGTGTGATAAGGTTGTTTTCTTTGTTTTCATTTAGCAAGGGAATGATGGAAATGTCCTTCAGGGATTTCAATATACTTTTGCTTATAAGAGTTTTAAGCTAATCTGCAAGCTAGCTTTTATTGTTAGATGTTTTGGGGGATTAGGGCATCTGACTGTTAACCAGAAAACTGGCGGTTCAAACGCACCTTAGAAGGAAGGTTGGGCAATCTACTTCCGCAGTGATACTGCCTCAGAAACCCAAGGAGGGTTTGCTATGAGTCGTATCCTACTCCACAGCAGTGAGTTTAGATTTTTTTTTTGGGGGGGGGGGGCAGTTAGTTAAGGCTACTTTGAATGTTTAAACTTGGATAATGAAGGACTTGACAGCAGGTAAAACCAGAAAAACCGAACTCACTGCCATCTAGTTGATACCAACTCATAGCAACCGTCATTGGGTTTCCAAAGCCGTAAATCTTTAGGAAGTAGATTGCCTCATCTTCCTTTTCTGGAACAGCTGATGAATTTGAACCACCCACCTTCTGGTTAGCAGCCAAATGCCTTACCCACCATGCCACCAGAGCTCTTTGACAGCAGGTAAAGACATTCTAAACACTAGTTCTCAAACTTGACTGCCCTGTGGGATCATTTGGGGAGGGTCCACCCCAGAGATTTGGATTTAGTTAATGTGGGGTGTGGTCTGAGCATCTGGCAATGTAAAGATCACCAGGTGATTCTAGTGTGCAACTAACTTTGAGAACCACTGCTCCAAAGATATAATCTGTATATACTTGAGACCATTACCAAATTTTCTCTTAAAAATATAATTTATTTGAACTCTATATGGCACAGTGCCTAAGGCATTTGACTGCTAAGGTTGGTGGTTTGAACCTTCCAGCTGTTCCATGGAAGGAAGATGAGACAATTTATTTCCCTAAAGATTTACCACCTTAGAACCCCAATGGGGGTCACTATGAGTTGGAATCGACTTGATGGCAGTGGGTTTAGTATTTGGTTTGTTATATCCAAATAATGATTGCATTTTGTGGCGCAAACCTCAGTCACATAAAATGTGTAAAATATATGGTGACAAAAAAATGGTCAAGGATTATGTCACATTGATATTTGTTTTGTTTTCCAAAAAAATATGACATTGACAGCATTCCATAGCAGATGTACTGTTGGTACCAGAGGCATATCTAGAGTATGGCAGGTATGGCATATGCCCCAGGCATGACTTCAGGAGGGGGCACCAATGAGCAGTTCCCATCACCAGCTGTGAGAGATCATTCAGCAATTTAAAACTAATTGCCACAAGCTCTGTTTCCCAGAGATACACCTCTGGTTGGCACATGTCTTTTTCATCAACAATTCATTCCATATGTTGACATCATATTTCATCAAGGAAAGATATTTCTACTCAGCAACCACTCACCATCTGGGGATAGGGCACTAAGAATAAGAATCAGCAAAAAAAAAAAAAAAAAAAAACCAGCAAGGAAGTGCTTATTTGAAAATGTTCAAGATATTTACTTATGTTTTTTTGTGTGTATAAACACACACACACACACACACACACACCAGGAGCTCTGGTGTTGTGAGGGGTAAGCCATATGGCTGCTAACTAGAAGGTTGGTGGTACAAACCCATTAGCTCCTCCAGAGGAGGAAGGTAAGGCAATCTACTGTGGTAAAGATTTACCACCTTGGAAACCCAGTGCAGGTCATTATGAGTCCAAATGCACTCAGTGGCAATGGGTATCTATATGTGGAGCTCTGGTGGTGAGTGGTTAAAGCATAATGCTGCTAAACAAAAGGTCAATGGTTCAAACCCACCAGCTGCTCCAAGGGAGAAAGATGTGACAGTCTGCTTCCGTAAAGAGTTACAGCCTTGGAAACCCTTTGGGGCAGTTCTGCTCTTCCCTGTAGGGTTGCTGTGAGTCAAAAATCTACTCAATGGCCATATATTTTAATCTTTATTTTTAATTTTTAACTGAGGTAAAATACATACAAGAAAATGTACCGTTGGTGACATTTAGTACAGTCACAGTGTTGTGCAACCATGAACACTATCTGATTCCAGAACATTTTCATCACCCCAAAAGGAAACATCATACCATTAAACAGTCACTGTCCATCCCCCCACCAACCCCTTGGTAACCACTAATTTATTTTCTGTCTTTATGGATTTGCCTATTCTGGACATTTCTCAGAATTGGAATCATACACTATGTGCCTTTTGGGTCTGTCTTCTTTCACTTAGCATAATGTTTTCAAAATTTATCCATGTTACATGTTTATAGCATGTATTTCATTCCATTTGTGGCTGAATAATATTCCATTGTACAGATATCCCATATTTTGTTTATTCATCAGTTGATGGACATTTGGGTTGTATAGGGCATTGAAATTTGAAACAGAAGTCCTAGGATGGAGTCCCACATCACTTCCTAACTATGTGGCCTTGAGCAGCCATATGATGTCTTTGAGTCTTACAATTTCACCTGTAAATGGAACCATAAATTTGAGAATCTCCAGTGATCTTTATGGAGTCCCTAGGTAATGCCTAAGGCACTTGACTACTAACCAGAAGGCTGGCAGTTCAAACCCACCAGCCACTCCTCAGAAGGAAGATTGGGCAATCTACTTCCATAGCTGCCTAGGAAACCCAAGGAGGGGTCGCTATGAATCGGATCCAACTCCACAGCAGTGAATTTGGTTTTTGGTTTAGGTGACTCAAATGGCTAAGGGTTTGGACACTAACTGAAAGATTGGTGGTTCAAACTCACCCAGAGACACCCAGAATAAACATTTGGCAATCTACCTCTGAAAGGTCACAGCCACTGAGGACCCCCCAGAGCACAGTTCTACTCTGAAGCACAGTGGGTCATGACAAGTCAGAACCAACTCAACCACAACTGTTTCTTTTGTTGTTGTTTTTAGTGCCCTTTTAGAGCCTAATAAAAATGAACTACAGTCCTCATCACTTGATAAATAGGAAACAGCCTTTCATCTCTTGCTTTTTGAACTCCCTTCCCATTCACTATTGAGTTTGGGATAAAGTTTCATTAAAAAGATTCATCTGCCAAGGCTGATCGACGGATATTCACTGTTGTGTTCTCTATCATTTATGCTATTCTATTAGCATAATAGTTAGGGATATCATAGCTGTTGTCAGATGGATCTTGGCTCAAGGAAGGGAGTACCAGAAAGATGTTTACTTGTGTTTTATTGACTATGCAAAGGCATTTGATTGTGTGGATCATGACAAATTATGGATAACATTGAGAAGAATGGGAATTCCCGAGCACTTGATTGTACTCATGAGGAATCTGTACCTTGACCAGGAGGTTGTCGTTCGAACAGAACAAGGGGACACTACATGGTTTAAAATCAAGAAGGGAGTGCATCAGGGTTGCATTCTGTCTCCACACTTATTCAATCTATATGCTGAGCAAATAATCCGAGAAGCTGGACTATATGAAGAAAAACGTGGTATCAGGATTGGAGGAAGAATCATCAACAACCTAAGATATGCAGATGATACAACTTTGCTTGCTGAAAGTGAGGATGACTTAAGGCACCTACTGATGAAGGTTGAAGATTACAGTCTGCAGTGTGGATTACATCTCAACATAAAGAAAACAAAAATCCTCACAACTGGACCAATGAGCAGCATCACAATAAACAGAGAGAAGATTGAGGTTGTCAAGGAATTCACGTTGCTTGGTTCTATAATCGATGCCAATGGAAGCAGCAGTCAGGACATTAGACGACGTGTAGCATTGGGAAAGTCAACTGCGAAGGAACTGTTTCAAGTGCTGAGGAGCAAGGATATCTCCTTGAGGACTAAGGTGCGCCTGACACAAGCCGTGATATTTCCAATCGCCTGGTATGCATGTGAGAGCTGGACAATGAATAAGGAAGACCGAAGAAGAGTTGATGCTTTTGAGTTGTGGTGCTGGTGGAGAATGCTGAAAGTACCGTGGACTGTTAAAAGAACTAACAGATCTGTCCTGGAGGAAGTGCAGCCGGAATGCTCCTTGGAAGCAAGAATGGCCAGACTTCGTCTCACCTATTTTGGTCATGTTGTAAGAAGGGACCATTCCCTGGAGAAGGATGTCATGCTTGGTAGGGTGGAGGGTCGAGGAAAGAGGGGGAGGCCTTCAACGAGATGGATTGATACGGTGGCTGCGATGATGGGATCAAGTATAGCAGCGATTGTGGGGCTGGCGCGGGATTGGGCAGTGTTTCGTTCTGCTGTGCATGGGGTCGCTATGAGTCGGAAACGACTCCACGGCACTTAACAACAACAACAACATTACTTTTAATGTGCACTGTATCTCAAATTTTAATATCTTTGAAATCAGCACACATCTGGCCATCAGTGTTGTATAGTAATTGGCAGCACTCTATTTTCTTAGCAGTTTGTTTAATAATCCTGCTTCCAATAATCAGTGACCCTAGGTTTGTGTAGTGTACCAGGTGTAGGTCTGTGAATATCACCTTGAACATCCCAAGAAATAAAAACTGCCTCCCTAAAGAAATAGTTTTAGTGGTGAGGTCATGTGAGTAGCCTGGCATGTAACTGCCAGCTAAGTGAGTCGGTGGAGGTGGAAACACTTGAGCTGACATAATGTAAACATCATTTCAAAAACTAGAGACACACCTTGCTGGTGCAAATCGTTCTCAAATGCACTGTCATTCTGATAGGAAAAGGACTCACTGAGAAAATACATGTGAACAGGCTTTGTGAACTGAGATGCAAGATGGGCTTATTATTCTCTCATTACCCAAAGCATCGCTTCCCCTCCCTGCTCCCTTTTTTGTTGTTGTTGTTGTTGTTGTTTGTTTGTTTGTTTGCAGTTCAAGTGACTATAAAGGAGTAGCATGAGGGAAGATCCTTGTGGTGAGGGAATAGTTTCATAACTTGATTGCAGTGGTACTTACAGGAATTTGCATATGAAATAAAACGTTATAAAACTAAGACAACTGAATTAGAATTTCTTAAAAATCAGTTAGGAAAGTAAGTTTGCTTGTACATTTAATAGTGAACAACAAAATGCTGTAATAATTTCATAACAATTATTGGCTGTTAATTTTTGTAAAAATAATTATTCATTACTTTTAAATAGGGAAATAGATTGACAGCTAATACGAATATTACAAAAGGGCATTGGCCCTATGAAATTAAACAATATAATTTTAAAGTTAATAAATTTATTGAAAATTTTAAAATAAAATGCAAGTCTGAATAATAAGTAATGTCACAGAATACATATTATTAAAATACCTCATGTTGTTGTTGTTGTTGTTAGGTGTTATCTAGTTGGTTCTGATTCACCGCGACCCTCTGTACAACAGAATGAAATACTGCCAGGTCCTGGCCCATCCTCACAATCATTGCTATGCTTGAGCCCATCATTGCAACCATGGAGTCAATCCATCTCACTGAGGGTCTTCCCATTTTTTGCTGACCCTCTACTTTAGCAAGCATAATGTCCTTCTCCAGGGACTGGTCCCTTCTGACAACACACCAAAGTATGCAAGATGAAGTTGGGCCAGTCTTGCTTCTAAGGAACATTCTGGCTCTATTTCTTCCAAGACAGATTTGTTAGGTCTTCTAGCAGTCCATGGAATTTTCAATATTCTTCACCAGTACCACAATTTACATGTATCAGTTCTTCTTTGGTCTTTCTTATACATTGTCCAGCTTTTACAAACATTTTGAGGCTAATGAAAATATTATGGCTTGGGTTGGGCACATCTTAGTCTTCAAAGTGACAGCTTTGCTCTTTAGTACTTTAAAGAGATCTCTCTGATTTCTGGACTGCTGCTCTCATAGACATTGATTGTGGATCCAATCACAATATACTCATACACTATTTAAATGTCTACTTTTAAAATTCATTTTAGAATATCAGTTTTTATTTTAAAAAATATCCTACTTGGAAATTCTTTATATATTTTAACATTGATCTGAAAGCTGGGCAATGATTAACGAAGACCGAAGAAGAGTTAATGCTATTGAGTTTAGGTGTTGACAAAGAACAATGAAAGCACCATGGACTGCCAGAAGAATGAACAAATTGTCATACAAGAAGTGCAGAATGCTCCTTGGAAGCAAGAATGGCCAGGCTTGTCTCACCTACTTTGGTCATGCTGTCAGAAGGGACCATTCCCTGGAGAAAGGGTATCATACTTGGTAAAGCAGAGGGTTGATGAAAAAGGGGAAGACCCCAAATGAGATGGATTGACATAGTGGCTGCAATGATGGGCTCAGGTATGGAGCATTGTGAGGCTGGCACAGGACTGGGGAGTGTTTTGTTCTGTTTTACACAGGGCTGCTATGAGTCAGAGGCAACTTGACAGCACCTAACAACAACAACAACAAAATGAAGAATGATAACTTGGTTAAATAAGGATTTCATGAGGAGGAAAATCTCCAAAAGCATGAAAAACACAATAAATAATCATCATAATAACAACAATATCTATGAAGAGTTTGAAGAAGAGAAACCACATGTTAGGAAAGAAAGATGAGATCAGCCCCACTCTTCTAAAATCTTTGTCTACTATTAATATCTAGTCAAAGTGAGCCTCTGTTTAGTTTTATAAATGTGAGATATGGAGACCAATGACAGCTGAGAATTTACTGTTTCAGTATTATAATTCAAAACGGTTCAATTTGTAGAATTAAACATTTTAATAATAAACTTGAAATAATTTAAGTAAAATTTCAGATTGATTGTTATATTAGAAAAATATTTAGCTTTGACTTTGGTTTTGGTTAAATATGTTAATATTTGTCCATCTCACATAGGGCCAAGTGTGTACATGGAAGGACCTCCTCTGTGTGTGTGTGTGTGTGTGTGTGTGTGTGTGTTTGAATGAGAGACTGAGAAAGAGAAGAAATTCTGGAAAGCTTTTCAAACTCACGGGTAAGTATTTTAGCAGGGTGTCATTAGTCTTTTATCTCCAACTCATATACTCTGTTTTGAGTGTTTCATTTTTAACATACGGCATATAACAACAACAACATAACAACATTACATTTCTAATGAGGAAACTACAATGAAGCAAAATCTCTATAGGTTTTGGTTTCAGAAGGTAAAAGCTAAGTTCTTGTTGGATATTTTAATAGAGCATATTCACACTAGAGCAATCCTCCAATTAGGACTGAGAGTAAGGTTAAAATCCCACTAGGGCAATTATTCAGTTAACTGCTCTGGTGTGAGCATAGCCTTAGTTTCAAAACCATAGAACATCAGCCTGGAACGGAAGGGGAAGAAGGTCAGGGCCATCTCCCCAGCAAACCAATTCAGAAGATTGAAGTGAGCTGTTCCATCAGCCAAGAAAGAATCACTTTTTGAAAAATTAACATTCAAAAAAGAAAGAACACTTAATTTGTGCTGACCACAAACCCCAGACACAGAATTACCACCATAGAAACATGTTAAGAGTGGAGCATTTTTATAGTAGTATTATGTCAAGCACACATTATTTGCTTCTTAAATCATTCATTCTTTTCATTCATTTATTAAATAGACATTTGTTAAGTATTGAGCAGTAAGGAATAAATGTTTTTCTGCTCTCACCAGAAAGCACAAGTTGGTGTGCTAATGAAGCCCAAAGGAACAGTCCAAGGAGTCAAGAGATGGAATGGGTGTTCCCTGCAGGGTGAACTATAGGGATTCAAACAACACTGGTGTCATGAATTCACACCAATCTTGTATAGAGACCCACAGTCACTTCCTTTATTCCAAGGCCTTTTGTTTTTCTGTGTTTGGATCTTCCCACATATTAACTGACATCTTTGCAATGCCCATCTCTAGCCCATTGTTACATAAAAAGCAAGACACTACTAAGCTGAGATCCCAAATTCCAGATGGTTTGCTCTTCTATACCATGGTAAGGTTGTACAAGCAATCTGCAAGAATACTTGCTTTGCCTCTATAATGACATTGTTATTGTTGCCTCTGACTCATAGCCACCCTATGCACAATAGAGCAAAACACTGCTGGGTCCTGTGCCAGCCTCACAATCCTTGCTATCTGAGCCCATCGTTGCAGTCACTGTGTCAATCCATCTCGTTAAGGGCCTTCCCATTTTTCACTGACCCTCCACTTTACCAAGCATGATATCCTTCTCCAGGGAATGGTCCCTTCTGACAACATGACCAAAGTAGGTGGGACAAAGTCTGGCCATTCTCACTTCCAAGGAGCATTCCTTGCACTTCTTTTGGAACAGATTTTCAGTATTCTGCACGAACACTACCACTCAAAACTATCAACTCTTCTTCAGTCTTCCTTATTCATTGTCCAGCTTTCACATACATAAGAGGCCATTAAAAATGCCATGGCTTAAGTTAGCCACACCTTAGTCTTCAAGGAAACATCTTTGCTCTTCAGTACTTGAAAGAGGTCTTTTGCAGCTTATTTGCCCAATGCAATACATTGTCTGATGTCTTGACTGCTGCTTCCATTGGTGTTAACTGTAGAACCAAGTAATATGAAGTCTTTGACAACTTCAATCTTTTCTCCATTTATTGTGATGCTGTTTATTGGTCCAGTTGTAAGAATTTTTGTTTTCTTTATATTAAGAAGTAATCTATACTACAGACTATAGTCTTCAGTCTTCATCAGTAAGTGCTTCAAGTCATGCTCACTTCCAGCAAGCAAAGTTGTGTCATTTGTGTATCACAGGTTGTTAATGAGTCTTCCTCCAATCCTGATGCCACGTTCTTCTTCATATAGTCCAGCTTCTTGGATTATTTGCTCAGCATACAGATTGAACAAATATGGTGAAAGGATACAAATCCAAGGCACTAGTGTTGTTTCCTTCTATTTTTATTTTCAGGCTGTCATTGGATTTGCCAGGAAAAACTGATGTGACTTCTTTCATCCTGTGGAGTTTTTGCATCACTGGAAAGTACATGGAATGGAATGGATTCATTTCCCAAAACAGAAGGAATCAGAACTTGTTTCTTCCTGTTCTTGCAGAGCTAGTCCAAGTATTAGACTTCTACTGATTATGCGTCTTTAATTTAAAAGGAGGCTCTGGACTTATTTCAGCTTCTTAAGATACAGAACAGGAGGAGCAACATGCTCTCTGTTAACTGAATTAGATGTGTCAATCTGATGGTGATTCATTTTTTTTTTTTTTAACCACTGTAATTCATTTTCCTTAAATATTGAGCTCTAAATTGATTTCTAAAATTATATTGTACAAATTATAAGAATATGGACTGGTAATAGCATTTAATTGTAAAATTCAATTTTCTTCTTTTAAACTAAGAATACTATTTTACTCAAATTTTATTATTGTATTACTTCCTAAAATGCTAATAACACTGGGATTCTGAAAAAAGGAAACTATTAGTGAATTGGTAGATTCTGTGTTGACTGAATTGGCCCATGTCTCTGCATCCCTTCAAGTATTAAATCTCTCCTGAAATTTGACCCCTACCCCAAATTCTGCAAGCAATTTTGTTCCTAGATGGCAGGAATAGTAAGAATGTTTCATCAGTAATCCACAAGATCAGAATTAAGTCAGAATTTCTCCCTCTGCCTTTCTGGTACTTTAGCCTCAGTCTAGTAAATGAACACCTGCTTCTCTCACCTGTGCCAAAGGGACTCATTTACATGCCATGTCTAAGGATGTTCTTGTCTTTCTTGTATCTCTTTTTTCCAGGTAAAGTCGAGCTTCATATGTGCAGTTAGTCTATGGAATTTTGATTATGCCTGTGCTCTCACCTTGATGTGATTTAAAAAAAAATAGGCTTACTTTTTGCATATGTACTCTTCATGTTTATACTACATATCATGTATGTATTGCACATTTTCACACATTATGTACTTATAGATACAGATTAATATGCAAAGCCCTATAAACCAGATCATATACACATTTAATAGGTCATATCAAATATTGTCAAGGTCATTGACTAATTGTGTTTCGACTTATGTGTTGAATTTAAAACCTAACTCTGAGGACATATCTCCTGTATTAGTTTTCCAGTGCTGTTGGAACAAATTACCACTAACTTAGTTGTTTGAAGCCAGATAAATGTGTTGTCTTGTTATCTTACAGTTCTGAAGGTCAGAGACCTGACACAGGTCTCGCTAGGCTAAAATCAATGTATTGCCAGGGATTCTTTTCTTCTCTACGGTCTAGGAAAGATTCTATTTATTTGCTTTATATAACTTAAGACTTTTCATTCTTTGGTGGATGGCCCCCTTATATCTGCCAGTCTAACAATGGCAGGTTCAATTTTTCTCACATTGTAGCATTCTTCTGCACCCTACTTCCACTTTTAAGAAGCCTTATGATTATAAGAAGCCCACCCTGATAATATATGATAATCTCCTCATCTCAAGGTCCATATCTTAATCACATCTTCAAAGCCCATTTTACCATATAAATTAACATATTTTCAGGGTTTTAGGACATGATCATCTTTGGGGGTGCTATTCCTCCTACTACACCTCTATTGCATGTTTTTTCTGTCACTATAGCTATTGTTAGTAGCTATACTGAATATTTATTCCAGCTCCGTCAATTATGGTGTTGGCAGAGACTACTGAACATACCATGGATTGCCAGAAGAATGAACATATCTAGCCTGGAAAAAGTGCAGCCAGAATGCTCCTTGGAAGCAAGAATGGCCAGACTTCCTATAGGGAAGAAATGAGAGGAGAACTGTTGCATTATGGGAGATTACAGTTAATGTCATGAGACAAAGTGTATGTGAACTGCTATATGGAAAATGAACTTGCTCTGTAAACTTTCATCCAAATCACAATAAAATTAAATAAATAAAGACTCGCCAGGCTTGATCTCGCCAGCTTTGGTCATGTTGTCAGAAGGGTCCAGTCCCTAGAGAAGGATATCATGCTCGTTAAGGCGGAGGGTTAGTGAGAAAGGGAAACACCCTCAACAAGGTGGAGTGACACAGTGGCTGAAATGACAGGCTCAAGTTTAGCAGGGATCGTGAGCATAGTACACAACCAGGCAATGTTTCCTTCTAATGTAAATAGGGTCACTACGAGTCTGAGCTCACTCAATGGCACCTTACAAAACAAAAAATAGCTATTGTAGAAATTGTATTGTGTCTTGTCTTGCCTCTCTCAAGAGCATATATGGGCTGGTGCTCCTCAATTGAAGGTTAATTCTCATTACAATCTCCTGCATTTACTGCTAAGTTTCCTTGTTCAACAACTTGAACCAGTTCTCAAATCATACTGCTTAGAAATTCTCAAATTAACTCCTGCCAACCCACAGGGGTAACAGGACTTGGCATCTCCAGTATTGTAAACAGCCTCTATTACACCTTCAATACCTTTGAGCACCTCTAAAATGAGTATCTCGTCTAATCAGTGTTCCCATTATCATAGTGGCGATTCCAAACCTTCTCTACCAAATTCCAGTTTCTACCCATATTACCTTTGTCATGTTATATGCTCCTCAGTCCCTCTTCAAGGAAGCACATGTCGCCTCAGCCCCTGGCAGTGCTGTCAACAGATGGCACTTGATTGTCAGGCCCTGACTTAAGAGCCATCACAAGTGCAGAGAGAGCTGTCTCTTGTGGGGACTGCCCCTTTCGGGGGTGGTACACATCCAAGTGATTGGTTGATATGGATGGTAATCAGCCAAGCTCATCTCAGAAAAGCCCTGAAAATTCATTCTAGCTCCAGAACTCCCTGTGGAATCAACCAAAGCTACAGTTGGCTCTCCATTTCACTTGGACTTATCCCTCTACCCTGTCTTACTTCTGTCACCTGCTTCCATAGGGCACCCCTTAATAAACATTCTGGAAATAACCTTCTGTTTCAGTCCGGTTCATAGGGAACCAACTTGCAACACACTCTCAGAAAATGAGTTACCTTTCAAAGTAATGAACCTATTATTACTTTTCCTTATAAATTCTAATGCAGATATTCTCTTCTTTTAAGGTTTTCATAACCTATCCAGACAGAGTGATTTCCCCCATACTCTCTCATAACCTAGCACCTCTATTATAGCAAGTTATATACTGAATTGGTAAATTGTGTCTCTTTCTTGTTAACAATGCAGAGCCTGACATTAAGATGCATAATAAATATTTTTAAATGATGGTATGAATGAATAGATGGCCTGTTCTACATCCGTAGAACCTCTGATTGTTAAGCTACACCATATTGTTATTCATTCCAAAAAACCAAAACCAAACCCACTGCTGTCGAGTCATATCTGACTCATGGCCCTTCCTCAGGTTCTGAGGTGGTATCACCATGGAAGTAGATTGCCCAACCTTCCTTCTGAGGAGTGGCTGGTGGATTTGGACCACCAGCCTTCTGGTTAGCAGTCAAGCGCCTTAGGCACTACACCACCAGAGGTCCATTGAGAGTATTGTTATTCATTACAGTATATCAAACCTTATTTGCACTAAATGTATACTCCACTAATGTCTTTCTTCCATCCAGTCATGCTTTTCCACATGACTTAGGTACAATAAAGGCATCACATGCCATGTGAGGTAGATTAAATTCTAGAATACCTTTTGCAATTGTTCTACCTATTTGTTTTCCTATGGGTTGCTCCTTAGTTCTCAACCACATTGTCGTTCCTGTCCATCTATTTATAGTTTAAACCTAGCCAGTGACAATTAGCCCAAGGCAACTTGATTCTGGGATTATCAGAAAATAGTCAAAATCTATAATAGAAAAATATCAGTGAGAATTGCCTACCTGTCAGCAGAGCTGGAGTTCTTTATATTCTTAATGGGCCTGCTTCCTTGGAGAGGCATTATCTGTATTCAATCAGAATGAGTAGAAAACCAGTGGGAGTTCATCTTGCTCTCTTAGAAAACCTCTCAAGCCTCCAATTCACTATATTTTCTCTCTCCTTATTTCAATCACTTAAGATTTGGAAATTACCTTCTATTATGTTATGTAACATTTGATGATACATACAGCACAACCATGAGAAAAATGCAGTGTAATTGATCTCCATGATAAAATTCTCTTTCTTTATCATGTATGTCCCTACATTTTCCAGTCCACTGTATCATTTATCTCTTCCTTAGCATAGTTATCCTATCATTATCCAAAGAGTTCTAAGGTAGTTAATTTATTTACTTCAAACATTCTTGTTTTGACTGCTTTCATAATTTATTAACAAAAGATAAACTCCTTAAATATTATTTAAAATTTAATAATAAGTTATTTTTACTAAATTAAATATGATCTACATTTTCTTTTAATGCACTATAATTTTAAGGATTTAAAAACAGATATGGAAGGAGACAAAAATCATATCAATTTCATAAAATTGAAAGCATACAATTTTGAATAATTTGTCTAAAATAAGTAGATATTAAGGAAGGAAAATAAAATAGAATTAAAGAAAAACATGACAAATAGCTAATCTGTCTTTTGAAAACAAAATCACATTTAGAATTTATACAAAATCATTTTAACATACCTCACAAATGGAATTTTTGATTATCTATAGAAGACATGACAGCCTACACTTCAATTCTATGTATACTCAAGTATTTTTGCCCAGCGTGTGTTATTCTAAAATCACAAAAAAACAAACTCACTCAATGACAACTCAGCGACGACCCATTTTGGGTTTCTGAAGTGGTAAATCTTTATGGAAGTAGATTGCCCAGTTTTTCTTCAGCAGAGTAGCTGTTGGATTTGAACTGGCAGCCTTCTGGTTAGCAGTCAAATGCCTTAGGCACTATGTCACATGCTGGAAAAATAAATTAACCTATAGCATTTCTCATTGAGCAGAGCAGTGGCATAAGTAACCAATGTGACTGATCCCATACTTTAGATGAGTTCTCTCCACACCCAAACCAAACTACATAAAATACACAGCCTGGATATGTAATAACCACAATTCCCATATATGTGAAAGTTAAGATTCTAGACATAAAGGACTCATGTGAGACTTTGGTTTATGGAGAGACAAGAAGCAGTGTCATCATTTTGCTGATGAATGATACCATGGAGAGTTGGTGCTGGATCCAGCAGCAGGAATAGCAGCATGGGAACAAATCAGCTTCTTTCAGATGTACTTCTGTAGTTTTCTCAAAAGTGGCTGAAGCAATTTGCTTCTAGATCTTGGTTTGTTCTTAGTAACTCAGCCTAGACCCTTCTTATCATTCCATCTTTAACTTCTTACTCACCTACTAACTGCCTATATTCAATCTTTTTGCCTAAATTGTGTATAGTACATCCTGTTGTATTGAATAATACAATGACTGTTACCTATATTGTCACTGATTCCATTTTAAGCAATTCAACTAACAGAAGTAAAGATTTAGGATTGTTTATCTGCAAGTTGGATCTGAAGACATTGAAGGATGGGACATTGTTAGTTTATGGTAGCCAGTGATGTTTGGAGTTATTTAAATTTCTGAATGAATGTAAGTGGATTGGACTATACTCTAGGTTGTGGCAGGCTTCTGTGATACAGCAATGTGTCATGCACAGGGCATATAAAGAATATGAGATGGTGACTAATCTAACTACATTACAAAGTTTAGAGAAAGAAAAAGGCAGCTCAGTCTGCTAATGTTCAAAGAACCATTAATGTTTTCATGACTATCCTGAAAGAATGTTTCTTATAACTATAAGACAAAATCACAGGCTCAAGTGATCTTGTATATTTAAGAAAGGCATTAATGAATCAAGAGCCACAATGCTACTGTAGGTATAAATAATTGCCCTCAATCAACGTACTGTTTTCTTGTCCTGTTTCCTATCTATCTCCCAAATCTCTTTGTGCTTCCATAGCATTTCCAACTCTTAATGCACTTATATGCTTATTTGTGATGCATAGAGGGGAAGCAAGCTGTGGGCAGAAGAGTATATAAAGAGCTTTAGATCTCCCGATACCTAATGTTTTTAAAATCCTGATATAGACACAGAATCTTTTCCATGCACGATGTTATGTTATGACTTCATATTCTCTTGGTTGGACTTTGATCAAGATTCTTTCCCAGTTCTACACATTTGGTTGAGAATATCTAAAAATATCCATAACAGATTCAGAAACACATTTAGGGAGTGTGCATTATGAACAGATTTCCTAATAATGGAGTTGCTTTAGATGGGAAAATACTGAATTATTAAGAGAAATGGTAATAATGCTTAATTTATAAGATTGAGTATCCCACTAGTTGGACATGAAATTATCACAATAACATTGACAGACTATTTGGACTGAGAAATTATCTGTTCAGGATGAGCTAGAGATGATGATAAGGCTGGTGGTAAGCCGTGTGGAGAAATCATATATTTCCTATTTAAAGATGGTGCTACATAGGCATTACTTTCTTCTGAATGAAATAAGGACGGTTGAAAATAAGAATTGGTGACCTATAGATATTTCCATACTGAGTACAAATCTGTCTTACGGATTCAGGCTGTTCATAAAGACCTTGCTATCAATAGTGCTTTCTTTTAGACTCAGAATCTGTGTGATGCCTTCCAAGCAGACACTTCACTTATGAATTGTGCATTTCAAAGTCATCCAGTCAAAGCTGTTCCTGAATTATTTTACCTCAAGGACACTCGAGGAGGACTCCTGACTGTAGTTTTTTTTAGAAAAAAAAAAAAAAGGAAAAATAAAATAAGCAGAAATGTAGCCTCATATTTGTTCCTGGATTACTTATAACACTATTTTCTACCTGAATTAAATATAAGTGTTTGAACTTATTAGAACACATCAAACAATCTCCTGTTGATTTAAAATAAATTTATTTACCACAGCCAATCCTATTCAGTAAAACTCTAGCAATTGTACCTGTATCACTGACTAAAGAACCAACATCTTGGGGGAAAATACTTGCAATCGAGTTTCTTGGGAAATCATAATATCTAAAGGCTTAGGTCCTTCTTCTTAAGATGCAGAAGAATGACCTGGGTGATCTACTTCTAAAAAAATTGGCCTTTGAAAACCTTATGAATAGTAGAGGAACATTGTCTGACATAGTGCCAGAAAATGGATGTTGTTGTTGTTGTTATGTGCTGTCTACTCAGACCTGACTCATAGTGACCCCTCCTTGGGTTTCCAAGGCAGTATCACTATGGAAGTAGATTGCCCCATCTTCCTTCCAAGGAGTGGCTGGTGGGTTTGAACCACCAGCCTTCTGGTTAGCAGTCAAGTGCCTTAGGCACTATGCTACCAGAGCTCCCAGAAAATGGATAGAGCATCAGAAAGACAAAGGAGTGGAATTGAATCAATGGAACACAGAATTAGCAAAATTGAAGACAAATCTCTCAACACCAATCTGTTGGAGGAATAATCAGAAAAAAGAGTGAAAGAAATTAACAAAGCTTACGATTAATTTGGGACACCATCAAGAGGAATAATTTTCTTGTGATTGGAATTCTAAAACAGGAAGAGACAAAAAAAAAAAAAAAAAATTCCAAGAAAATTATTGAAGTTTGTTGAAGAAAATTTCCATATTATGAAAGATGAGAAGATATGTATTCAAGAAGCTCAAATAGAATCAACCCCAAAGAAAATGACCAAGACATATCATAATCAAACTTTTCCAAACCAAAGGCAAAGAAATAATCCTGAAAGCACCTCAGGAAAAATGAAAAGCCACCTACAAAGAAGAACCAATAAAGACTAAGCCTATGGCAGAAACCATGCAAACAAGAACACAATGGGATGACATATATAAAGTGCTGAAAGGAAAAATATTGGCAATCAAGAATTATGTATCCAGAAAAATTGTCTCTCAAATATGATGCTGAAATTAGGACATTCCCAGATAAACAGAAATTAAAAGAATTCACAAAAACCAGGCCAGTCTTACAAGAAATGCTGAAAGGATTTCTTTGGACAGGGAACCATAATGTCAGATAACAACCAGAGATTAAGACATGCAGCAAAAACACCTATAAATCAACCCATATATAGAAGTATCAAAAACAAAATAAACCTACAAGATGGAAAATAGTGAACTAGAGTTTCCAGTTTGTAAATGATGATAACTACAAAGCAAAAAGAGAGAATAAATGAGGTAGTTACAGAACTTCCAAATGGAGAGGAAGTCAAGACAATAGATATCAAGATAGAATGGACTGCTTTAAACGTGGGAAGATAATAATAAGTTATATTGTAATTTCAAAGAAAATTAATAACCCTTCACACCAAAATAAAACAAGAAAATGATAATGTTTCAGTAAACACTAAAACAATAGCAACAAAAGAAATAAGAAAATCCATAAACAAAATGAGCACAGCACAGAAAAACATATGGAACAAAGAAACCATCAACACCACACACACACACACACACACATGTGCACACACACAAAATAAAACAGCAAAATGCCAGCAATAACTTTATATGTGTTGATATTTACATTGACTGTAAATGGATTAAATGCATCAGTCAAGAGACAGAGATAGCAGAATGGATAACAAAACATAACCCTTCAATATCCTGTTGATAATAGGCACACTTTAGACACAAATAAGCAACAATCAAAAGATGAAAATCATGTTTCAAGTAAATGGCAACCAAAAAAGGACAGGAGTGGCAGTATTAATCTCTGATAAAGTAGACTTTAAGGCAAAAACCCACAAAAAAAGAAAGGAAGGTCATTATATAATGATTGAAGGGTCGATTGAAAAGAAGGCATACCATAATAAATATTTATGCACCCAATGAAAGAACCTTAAAGTACATAAACTACAGTAGAATTGAAAGGAGAAATAGACAACTCTACAATAACAGTAGAAGACTTTAATATACAATTTTCAATGAAGGACAGAACAATTAGAAAAAAATTTAACAAAGATACAGAAGATCTAGTCAATACAATATACCAACTAGTCCTCGTAGATGTATACAGACCACTCCATCAAACATCAGCATTATACACATTCTTTTTCAGGGTACACAGAACTTTCTCCAGAATAGACTGTATGCTAGGCCACAAAGCAAGTCTTGATAAATTTAAAAATATCAAAATACTGCAAAGCTTCTTCTCAGATCATATAAATTATAAAATTAGAATTCAGTGACAGGAAAATCAAGGGGAAAAAAAATAAGATACATGGAAACTGAATAACACCCAGCTTACAAACCACTAAGTGAGAAAAGAAATAATAATAATAATAAAAATCCTTGAATCAAAAGAGAATGAAAACACAACAAACCAGAATATTTGAGACACCTCAAAAGCAGTGTTCAGAGGGCAAATTATAACAATAAATGTACAAATCAAAAAAGAAGAAAGGACTAAAATCAACACCTTAACCCAATGTATCCAACTATTAGAAAAATAACAGGGGGAAAAAAAAAAAAAAAGAAAGCCTAAAGTAACCAGAGGAGAGGAAATAATAATGATTCAAGAAGAAATAAATAGGACAGAAAAACAATAGAAAAGATCAACAAAATTAGAAGTTAGTTATTTAAAAGGTTTAATAAAATTGACAAACTACTGGCAGACTTAACAAAGGAAAAGAAGAAGATGATGTAAATAGTACTAATAAGAAATGAAATAGGTGATGTCACAACAGAACCTACTGAAATAAAAAGGATAACAATAGAACACTGAAGAATTGTACTCCAACAGATTTGAATACCTAGAAGAAATGGAAAAGTTTCTAGAAACACACTACCTAACACACTATCATAACCTGAGAGAGAAAATTTGAACAGACTCATCACAAAATAAGAAATTGAACAAGTCGTAGAAAACCCTCAGCAATAACAAAGAAGTCCCAGCCCAGGCAGCTTCACTGGTGAATTCTACCAAGCTTTCAGAGAAGAGCTGAAGTCATACTATTCAAATTATTCAAGATCATAGAAAGGATGGAATACTACCTAACTCATTCTATGAAATAAGCAAAACCCTGATACTAAAACCAGGCAAACATAGCACTGAAAAAGAAAGTTACAGATTAATATACCTCATGAAGGTTGGGCAATCTACTTCCATAGTGATACTGCCTGGACAACCCAAGGAGGGGAAGCTGAGTCAGGTCCAACTCGATGGCACACAACAACAACATGAACATTAATGTAAAAATTGTCAACAAAATACTAACCAATAGACCCCTACAACATATCAGAAAAAGAATACATCATGACCAGTGGATTCATACAAGGTATGCAAGGATCATTTAACATTAGAAAAACAATCAGTGGAATGTACCACATAAAAAAAAACAAAAAAAAAAAAAACAGAAAAGAACCACATGGTCATATCAATTGATGCAGAAAAGGCATTCGGCAATATCCAACACTCATTCTTGATGAAAATGCTCAGCAAAATAGGAATAGAAGGGAAATTACTCAACATAATTAAGGGCATATACACAAAACCAAAGGTCAATATTATTCTCAATGGAGGGAAACTGAAAATATTCCACTTGTGAAAAGACAAAGATGTCTTTTATCACCACTATTATTAATATTGTATTGGAAGTCCTATCCAGAGCAATAAGGCAAGAAAGGGAAATAAAAGGCATCCAAATTGGCAAAAAACAGAAGTAAAATAATCTCTATTTGCAGATGATATGCTTCTATACATAGAAAATTCTAGAAATTCAAGAAGAAAACTACTGCAACTAACAGAAAAGGCTTCAGCAAAGTGACAAGGTACAAGATCAACATACAAAAATCAAATGTATTCCTCTACACTAACAAAGAGAACTCTGAAAAGGAAATCAGGAAAACAAAATCATTTTTAATATCTACCCAAATGATGAAGTACTCAGGAAGAAATCTAACCAGAGACACAAAAGCCTCTACAGACAAAACAACAAAACACTATTAAAAGAAACAAAAAGGAACTTACATAAATGTAAGAATATACCATGCTCATGGATAGGAAGACTTAACATTGTAAAAATGACAATACTATCCAAACCTATCTATAGATATAATGTAATCCCAATCCAGACTCTATCAATAATCTTTAAAAGATGAAAAAAAGTAATTACCAACTTTATATGGAAAGGAAAGAGACCCAGATAAGCACAGTATTAAAGAAGGATAAAGTAGGAGGCCTCACACTCCCCAATCTCAAAACCTTCTAGAGTAGTCAAAACAGCCTGTTATTGGTACAGTGACAGACACATAGACTGGCGGAACAGAATTGAGAACCTAGTAGTAAATCCATCCACCTGTGGACAACTGACTTTTGACAAAGGGTGGAAACCCATTAAGTATGGAAGAAATAGTGTCTTTAACAAATGGAGCTGGCAAAACTGGACATCTATTTACAGAAAAATGAAATGAGATCTATATCTCACATCATACTCAAAAAGTAGCTCAAATAGATCAAAGCTCTAACTATAAAACCTAAAATCATAAAGCTCATCAAAGGAAAAATAGGAGCAAACTTAGGGACCCTAATACATAGAACAAATCACTATCAAGCATAATTAAAAACACACAAATAGCAGAAGACAAGCTAGACAGTAGGGACTTCCAAAAATTAAACATTTATGTACATCAAAAGACTGTCAGAAGAGTAGAAAGAGAATCTACAGACTGGGAAAAAAAATGGCAATGATATATTGGATAAGGGACTGAAGTCCAAAACTTATAGGACACTTAAACACCTTAAAAAAAAAAAAAAAAAAAGATTGTGGCACTTTCCTTAAGTTGGAAATAGAAATACCATATGATCCACCAATCCCACTCCTATATATCATAGAGAAAAAAGAGCTGTGACATGAAGAGATATATGCACACCCATGTTCATTGCACCATAATTCACAATAGGAAATGGCCTAAGTGCCCATCAGTGGATGAATGGATAAACAAACTATGGCAAATACACACAATGGAATACTACACAACCTCATTAAAGAATAATGATAAGTCTGCAAAACACCTCATGACATAGATGAACCTAGAGGACATTATGCTAAGTGAAATGAATCAATCCCTAAAATAATTATTTTATGAGACCACTACTGTAAAAAATTAAGAAACACAGAAAGAATCATTCTTTGAAGGTTACCAGGGATCAGAGGGGAAAGGACCAATTAGAAGGTTGCTATGTATTAACCTGGGTGAAGGGAAAGGCAATATACAATAAGGGGGAGGTCAGCATCAAATGATCAAGGCAGTGGAAGACACACGGAGGAGCGAAACAGTTAAAGGCAACAAATCTTGCAATAACAATACTCTGTGAGTGGGTATATAGATAGATATTCAATCTGAACAGAGGTGGGAAGGCAAATAGGACTACACCGACAAATACTTATAGATTTGGAGAGGATAGCTCTATTTATGTATTTATTGTTGTTGTTGTTGTTAGTGCTGCAAATATATCCATGACTGTAGTAGAGCATATGGGGTAGGGAAAGGGGGAGTGGGATTATGGAAACTTCTTAGTTATAACCAAACACCTTGAGGAATGAGTTTCTGAGTATGGAAGCTAGAACCATAATCTTGGGAAACACTGTCAGTTGGCATAACATAGTCCACAAAGACAGTGTTTCACATTGTACTTTGGTGAGTAGTGACTGGGGCCTTAAAAGTTTGTCAGCAATCATCTAAGGTGCAACCATTGGTCTCTCTGTTGGGAGCAAAGAAAGGTGAAGAAACAATTAGTCTGAAGGATTAATGGACCAAGTGAACCTCATGCTCCATGACCTTGAGACCAGAAAAACAAATGGTGCCAAGCTACTGCTGCTGATTGCTCTGAAAGACATCACAATAGATGGTTCCAGAGAGAGAAGGAAAAGAATGTGGAACAAAACTCAAAATCATAAAAAGTCCAGTCTTACTGGTCTGATAAAGACTAGTGGAACCCATGAGACTATGGCCCTTAGACCCCTTCAAGCTAGGAACTGAGCTTAACTCCTGTGACTCAACTGTCAGTCAAACAATAGACAAGTCTATAAGGTAAACAGTAACAGCATGAGGGTATGCACTCATTAAAACAATCAAACATACGAGAACAAGAGGACAAAGATAGAGCTAGGAAGGTGGGAGGGGATGAGAAGGAAGGACAAAGGGAAGGGGTGAGTGCAAGGAGGAAGTGGGAAGAACGCTGTTTAACTGTGTGGATTGTTGTGAATGTTACAAAACAGAATGTGTGTGGATTGTTGAATGGCAAACCAATTTGCTCTGTAAAGTTTCACCCAAATCACAACAACAACAAAAAAAAAACAGAAGAAGAAGAAAAAAAAAGAAAGATGAATTGATAGCATTGATAGTTAATGGTGATTGGAATGTGAAAGTTGAAAACAAAGATCAGTAGCTGGAAAAATGTGGCCTTGGTGATGGAAACCACACTAGAGATCACATGATAGAATTTTGCAAGCCCAATGATTTATTCATTCCAAATACCTTTTTTCAACAACATAAATGACAGCTATACATATGAAACTTGCTGGTGGAATACACAGGGATCAAATCCATTACATCTGTGGAAATAGACGATGGAGAAAGAAGTTCAACATCATGAGTCAGAGCAAGGTCAGTCAGTTGCCAAATGCAGAACAGAACGTCAATTGTTCATATGCAAATTCAAGATGAAGCTGAAGATAACTAAAACACGGCCATGAAGCAAAAGTATGATCTTGAGAATATTCCACTTGAATTTAGAGCCCATATCAAGAAATGATTTGACACACTAATAACTGAAAAATAATCAAGTTGTGGGATAGCATCAAGGACACCATACATGAAGAAAGCAAAAGGTCATTAAAAAAGCAGGCGCAAAAGAAAGAAAAGACAAAAATGAATGTCAGAAGTGACTCTGCAACTTGCTCTGGGAAGTTGTTGTTGTTGTTGTTATGTGCCGTTGAGTCAGACCCAAAGAGTAGTTAAAGTGAAGTGAAGAAATGGTGAAGTAGAAGAGCTACTGAAGATTTCAAAGGGCAGCTTGAGAAGACAAAGCAAATCATTATAATGAAATATGCAAAGACCTGGAGTTAGTAAACCAAAAGTGTAATACATGTTGAGCATTTCTCAAGCTGAAAGAACTTAAGAAAAATTCAAGCCTTTGTGTTGAAATATTGAAGAATTATATGGGCAAGAAATGAATGACACAGGAAGCATCAAAAGAAGATGGAAGAAATACATGGAATCACTGTACCAAAAAGTACTGATTAATGTACACATATTCAAGGGAGTAGCATATTATCAAGAACTGCTGGTACCGAGGAGGCGGAGCAAGATGGCGGACTAGGCAGAAGGATTGCACAGACCCTCTTCAACAAAGAAAAGGGAAACCAATTAACACAGACACAGAAGATAATCTTGG
>NW_006921757.1:3226653-3237902 GCF_000298275.1 Orycteropus afer afer | reverse complement strand
CCTCTATGCCAAGAAATTTGGAAGACAGCTACCTGGCCAACCAACTGGAAGAGATAAATATTTCTTCCCATTTCAAAGAAAAATGATCCAACAGAATGCAGACAATATTAAACAGTACCATTAATGTCACACACAAGGAAAATTTTGCTGAAGATAATTAAAAAATGACTACAGCTATATATAATTGAGGAAATGCAAGAAATTCAAGCTAGGTTCAGAAGAAGGTGTGGAATGAGTAATATCATTGCTGGCATCAGATGGAGCTGAAAGCAAATACCAAAAAGGATGTTTAGCTGGGTTTTATTGACTCTGTAAAAGTATTCAACTGTTTGGGTCTTGAAAGCAATGGACAACATTGCAAAGAATAGGATTCCAAAACACACATTTATGCTCATGCAGAACCTGTACATAGACTAAACAACAGTCATTTGAACAGAACAATGAGGTAATTTGTGCTTTAATATCAAGACAGGTGCATGTTAGAGTGGTATCCTTTCACCATACTTATTCAACGTGTATGCTGAGCAAATAATCCAAAAAGGTGGACTATATGAAGAAGAATGTGGCATCAAGAGTAGAGGAAGACTCATTAACAGCCTGCCATATACAGAGGACACAACCTTTCTTGCTGAAAGTGAAGACTTGAAGCACTTACTGATGAATATTAAAGACTACAGCCTTCAGTACGGATTACACCTCAACATAAAACACAAATTCTCACAAATGGACCAATAAGCAACTTCACAATACATGGAGGAAAGATGGAAGTTATCAAGGGTTCTAATTTACTTGGTTCTACAATTAACACCAATGGAAGCAGCAGTCAAGGAATCAAATGATGTATTGCATTGTGCATTATCTGCTGCAAGAGACCCCTTAAAAGTGTAAAAAGGCAAGGATGTCACTTTGAAGATTAAGATGTACCTTACCCAAGGCAATGTATTTTCATTCACCTCATGTGCATGAGAAAACCAGACAGTGAATAACGAAGAAAAGGGAAGAATTGATGCCTTGGAATTAGGTGTTGGGGAAGACTGTGCTATGGACTGCTAGAGGAATGAACAAATATGTCTTGGAAAAAGTACAGCTGGAAGGCTCTCCAGGAGTGAGAATGCCGAGACTTCATCTCACAGACTTTGGACATGTTCTCAGGAGGAACCAATCCCTGGCAAAGGACATCACTCTTATAAAGCAGAGGGGCAGCGACAAAGAGGAGAACTCTCAAGGAGATGCATTGAAACTATGGCTGTGACGGCGGGCTCAAGCATAGCAAAAATTGTCAGGATGAGGCAGGACCAGGCAGTGTTTTCTCTGTTGTACCTTGGGTCAGAACCGATTCAACAGCAAACAACAAAGATTTTAGGGAAGATAAAGCACTAATCAGTTTGAAAGACTTGATTTTTTTTTTTTTTTTTTTTTTAATATCCTCTTAGGAAGTGTAGTGCCTAAGGCACTTGATTGCTAACCAGAAGGCTGGCAGTTCAAACCCACCAGCCACTCTTTGGAAGGAAGATGGGGCAATCTACTTCTGTAGTGATACTGCCTTGGAAACCCAAGGAGGGGTCTCTGTGAGTGGGTCCTACTCGACAGCACATAACAACAACAACAGTATAACGTAAACCAAACTCACTGCCATGCAGTTGATTCCGACTCATACCAATCCTCTTTTGGGTTTCCGAGGTGGTAAATCTTTACGGAAGTACATTGCCCAGTCTTCCTTCTGTGGAGTGGCTGGTGGGTTTGAACTTCCAATCTTCTGGTTAGCAATCAAATGCACTATGCCACCAGAGCTACTTTATGATGGAAATTAAGATCAAATATGTGAAATATTTGGTATACAGTAACTGCAAAGAATCAGGGATGCTTTTCCTCCTTAACATTCTAGAGCAAGTAAGATCTTTTTAATTGAGGAGATGCTGGCTCAATCATACTTAATAGCATCTCAACATAAGAAGATCACTGTAGGCTAATTAGGGAGCTCTGGTAGCATAGTGCCTAAGGCATTTGACTGCTAACCAGAAGGCTGGCAGTTCAAACCCACCAGCCTCTCCTCAGAAGGAAGGTTGGGCAATCTACTTAGTGATACTGCCTCGGAAACCCAAGGAGGGGTGGCTATGAATCGGGTTTGACTCGATGGCAGTGAGTTTAGAACAGGCTAATTGGAAGGTACCAGACAGAATCAAGTTATGTGATGGCTCCAGACACTTCCACAAGAGGAAGAAGAGAAACCACATGGCCTCATCAATATTAAAGAGACAAGGATGATGGTCATTTTGGATAAAGAGAAAGTTGCTAAGTGTTGTTTCTCTAACCAGATTCTCTAGAATTTTCCAGGAATTACCATAATTATAGAAACGTACTATTTCAACTTAGAGAAGGAAGTCTTGGCTCAAAGAAGAAATTCTAATTTCAAGACATTCAGAGGCAACAAGAGATTTACCTTTTTAGTACTATTTCCAAAGTTATTACCAAACATTACCTAGATCTCTTTGTTCTTATATTTCAAATCAAATTTTATTTCCAAATAAAACTGTTTCAAAGACTGCTAAGGTACCTTGCTTGTGTGGAGTTCTAGAGAGCTGTCTTGACTCTCAGTGTATTTTGTTTTACTAAAATCATTGGAAATGAGCATACATTTCTTTGTAGTCCTCTTCACTTTCCTTCAGTGAATTTATCTTAAACACTAACAGGGTTTCAAGGTTTGCCGCTATGCACAGAAAATACAAAAATGAGAAAGGTCCTTCTTTTCAAACAGCTTCAAATATGTAATAGAATTATTGACTCTGTCAGTGAATGGTTTATTTTCTAGAAACATCTGGTTAACAAATGAATGAATCAATATAATGTAAATGTTAAATATAAAAATTGCATACTGAAAGGATCAATCCATACAATTACATGTATTAAGCCATAGTGATTAACATCTACCAAGTTTTGGTTATTTTATTGATATTATCTCTATATCCATTATAACAATATTATAAGATCAACTTTTCTCACTTCTCATGTTAAAAAAACAACATCAAGCCATACAATTGAAATTATTAAGTAGGTTTAGCCATAATGATTGAACATCTACTAAGTTCTGGTTATTTTACTGATATCTCTAATATTCATTACAACATTTTGAGGTCGACATTATTCTCACTTCTCATGTTAAAAACAAAAACACCAGAGCTGTATAAAGTTTTGGCATTGTATTCACGATGTGAACAGCCCATGCCTCACTTACTAGTTTGCACTCCAAAACATCAGTATGCCTGGTAATTTCACTGCATGTGTGGATTGAGTTTCACGTTACTGTGTATTTTCCCACCCTCAGCTATCCCCCTGTGCGTTGTTCTTAGATGTTTTTGAGTCACTCCAGCCGGTGCCGACCCACGTAAATGAGAACAAAATGACTGTGGGGTCTGGCCCTCCTAGGAATGCTACTATGCTTCAGTCCATTGTATGGCCATTGTGTCTTCCGACCTACAGGACTCTTCCCAGTACTGCACCAGATCCATATGGTTTTCCTTAGCTAATTTTCAGGCCTTTCTTCTTCATCTCTCTTAGTCTAGAATGCCTGCTTAAGCCTGTCTACCATGGGAGACCAAAGATATTTGAAATATCAGTGGCATATCTTCTAGCATAGTAGCACATATGCCACTACATTACAACAAACTCATGGATGGGTGTTGGAAACCCTATGCAGAGAGTCCTTAGTGAATACTACATAATAATTGGTCTCAAGATCTCAAAGAATGTCTTGAGCAATAAGACATTTCCAGTAAGGCTAAGAGAGATGCCAACACAAATAAATCTCGGGGTAAGGCAGATGGACATGTGTGTACAAATTTATAAGATTAGAAATGAAAAATTGGAATTAAAACTGGATCATCATATAAAAATGTAATTGGGACTAGTAATGAGAATCCAGCCACAGTAGGAACCAAGAAATACTGGGGGGTGGGCAAGGAATGTAGTAATAGAATTAATTGAATTCATCACTTTTGACTCCCAGAATAGCTGTTGACACCCCTGAGATATTAACAACTGTTGTGACATGAATCCACTTGGAAATATTATTTTAAATGAATTATTAAATTTCTATTTTGCAGCTCAGTTGTTACTAAACTGTACAAAGAAAACGCCCAGTAGTATATGCTTATTTACCTTAGGCTATCTGAAAATCCTGCATTCAAGCTGCATGCTTTAATTGATTCGTAGCATATGATAGCACAATGCTTAGTGCTCATCTGCTAACTGAAAGGTTGGCAGTTCAAGCCCACCAGCTGCTCTGCAGGAGAAAAGACCTGGCAATCTGTACCAGTACAGACTACAACCTAGGAAACTCTATGGAGCAGTTCTACTCTTCCATGTGAGGTCACTAGGCATCAGAATCAACAGCATACAACAGTCTATTTGTGGAGTTTTAAATAGATAGTCTGTTCCAACCCTATTTTTAAAGAGATTAATTCATCATATTAATAACATTTTATTAATCTGTTTTTGTCATTGTTAGATGCTGACAAGTTGGCTCTGACTCATAGCAATCCTATGTATAACAGAAGGAAACACTGCCCGGTCCTGCACCATCCTTAAATCTTTGCTATGCTTGAGCCCATTCTTGCAGCCATTGTGTCAACCCATCTTGTTAAGGGTCTTCCTCTTTTTTTTGCTGACCCTCCACCTTAACAAGCATGATATCCTTCTCTGGGGACCAGTTCCTTCTGACAACATAACCAAAGTAGATGAGATGAAGTCTGGCCATTCTAGCTTCTAAGGAGCACTCTGGCTGCACTTCTTCCAGGACAGATTTATTTGTTCTTCTGGCAGTCCATGGTATTTTCAGTATTCTTCACCAACATCACAATTCAAAGGCATCAACTCCTCTTCAGTCTTCCTTGTTCATTGTCCAGCTTTCACATGCATATGAGGTGACAGAAAATACTATGGCTTGGGTCAGGCGCACCTTAGTCTTCAAAGTGACATCTTTGCTCCTCAACACTATAAAGAGGTCTTTTGCAACAGATTTTTCCAGTGCAATACGATGTCTGATTTCTTGACTGCTGCTTCCATGGGTGTTGATTGTTTGGAGCTAAGTAAAATAAAATCCCTGAGAACTTCAATCTTTTTTTCCATTTATCATCATGTTTCTTATTGGTCTACTTGAGAGGACTTTTGTTTTCTTTATGTTGAGATGTAAGCCTTACTGAAGGCTGTAGTCTTTGACCTTCATCAGTAAGTGCTTCAAGCCATCCTCACTTTCAGCAAGCAAGATTGTGTCATCTGCATATCTCAGGTTGTTAATAATTCTTCCTCCAAACATTATGATGCATTCTTCATATAGTCTAGCTTCTTGTATTATTTGCTCAACATATAGATTGAATAAGTATGGTGAAATGTTATAGGGCTGACCCACATCCTTCCTGATTTTAAACCATGCAGTATCCACCTGTTCTTTTCAAACAACAGCTTCTCGGCCTAGGTACAGGTTCCTAATGAGCACAATTAAGTGTTCTGGAATTCTCATTCTTCTCAATGTTATCTGTAATTTGTTATGATCCACATAGTCAAATGCCTTTGCATAGTCAATAAAACACAAGGAAACATCTTTCTGGTATTCTTTGCTTTCAGCCATGATCCATCTGACATCAGCATTTATATCCCTTGTTGCATTACTTTTCTGAATCCAGTGTGCATTTCTGGAAGTTCTCTGTTGATATACTGCCACCACCATTTTTGAATTATCTTCAGCAAAATTTTACTTGCATGTGATATTAATGATTTTGTTCAATAATTTCCACATTCTGTGGGATCACCTTTCTTTAGAATGGCCACAAATATCAATCTCTTCCCGATAGTTGGCCAAGTAGCTGTCTTCCAAGATTCTTGGCATAAACAAGTAAGCACCTCCAGCTTAATTTGGTCATCAAATATTTATAGAAAATTACTACTAGAAGTATTCAAAATGATAAAATATAGTTGCTATTCTAAAGAAGCTTATGGTCTAGTGGGAGAAGGAACATAATTGAATGAGAAAGAGAGATAAAGGATATAAACCAGAATAAGAGGGATGAGCACAGGGCCGTCAGATTAAAGAAGATGTCTTCTTGGATGCTCAGTGGTGTCAAAAACATCCTGAAAGTGTAATTTTATTTTTGTCATACAGAGATGTAGGGCATGTCATCCAGAGGACACATAAATCAGAGCATTGAGCATGTTCAGGGAAAACCAAGTAATATAATTTTGATATGGGATACATGTAATCAAAGCTTTTATGATGGAACTTTTTTAGAGGTATACATCAAATTTTCCAGAGCTTGGAATGAGTTTGCATAGCATTTGTCATAAAAGAAGGAATTGCTGAAGATTTGTAAAATAGGATTGATTATATAATCAGAATGGTAATTCAGAAAGATTAATGTGGTAATTTCCTGAAGGTTTGAGTAATCAGTGGAATGGACAGGAGACAAGGGCCCACTTAGCAATAACCCAGGTGTCAGATAATAGAGACTAATGTAGGTTAATGGCAGTAGGAATCACAAGCCAGGGAACAGTACACAGCACAGAGGCAAATCTGGCATAAATAATATCAATCAATCAAAAAACAAACAAGATTTGTAACTCAATGGAATTTGGATTTAGTGATACAGTTAAAGAAATAATTAATTGTGTGAATTTTTAGTGTGGCTAGGAGAACAATAATGACATCAACACAATATATCACTCACAAAGAGGCATCACTTTTGAACTAAAATCTAAGTTGCTGTATTCAAGACACATGAATGTGTTGCCTGAGCTTAGGAGGAAGGTTGGAAATGAAGATACAGGTTTTAGGTTATAAAGAGAGATGTTAATTAATCCAATCCACTTGTAATTAGAACCAATAAAGAAGTCCACAAAGAGGGAGAGCATGGGGCTACATATAAAACCCTAGGAAAAGGACATCAGTGCAGATAAATGAGAGAGTAGCTTAAGAAAAATAGAGAATCAATGGAGTTCTGGTATGGTGGTGGAATAGGCAGAAAGACTGCACAGACCCTCTTCAACAAAAAAAAAGGGGGAACTAATTAACACAGATACAGAAGATAATCCTGGACCCCTGAGCCTTGAAGGGAAGGATATAGAAGTGGTCTAAACTCCAACTAGCAGAAGAATTTGCATGAAAACACCAAAAAAGGAGACATATGGAGCTGCAGTCTGTCAGCAATCCTGGCATCACAGACAGCTTGGATATTGCCAAGTGGTAGTAGGACCTAAGAATTAACTTAAAAATTGGCCCTGCTAGCCAGGGACTGCACAGAGGACTGCTCTGGTGGCTGGGGAATAAAAGGGGAAACAGCAAAGAGGAAGGAGGGCTGAGCTGTGGATTTTCTCTGTCCAGAGAGTGCAGCCATTTTGAACGTTTAAAGGGGGCTTGACCATATTGGATACTTAAAATGACAGCATTCTCCCAGATTCCAGGGACTTAAAAACAGGTTCTTAACTTGCCAGTAACCCCAAGGACATTCTGGACCCAGACAACTGGAAAGGTGCAACATTCCCTTTGTTACTCTTATACCCCATAGCTTCTTGGTGAACGTAGGTGCAGGCATCCCTCACTCCCACCCACTATCTGGGCTGGCAGGAATTCCATCCCAGTCTGTGTGCTCGGACGGAGCCTGGGTGCCCTGCCCCACACTGTCCACATATTTTGCATTATTTTTCTTTTTTCTGTTTTTCAGTTTGTTTGTTTTCATCTGTTTTAAAACTACTTCTATTATTATAACTTTTGTTGTTTTTACTATTATTCTTTACTCTTCCCCTCCCATGTTCTAGTTTTCAGCTTTTTTTCTTTTCCCTGTTCCTGGTTGAAATTTTTTTTTTTTTCTTTCTTGTGGTTAACCCCATTTCTTGTTTTTCTTTATGCATTTTCCCATTTTTTCTTCATTATTCTTCTCTACCTTTTTTTCTCTTATTGCCAAATATAGCAGGCATTTTTCCTTTTCTTTTTCCCTTCTTTTCTTTCTTTGATTACTGTTTCTGTGTGATTACACAGTGTATTTTTTCTCCACATGTTTTTACTTTTTGATGGTTATTCAATTTTTATTTTTGTCTTATGGAGTGGAAGACAGCAACAGTCCCCATACAACACAACTACACCCCCACCTCCTGCAGCTTCACTTACTGAGGGAGAGCCACCACTTCCTTCTCCACCACTGCTTCCAATGATAAATAACCACCAAGAAGAGCCTGACTCACCCTTGGCTGCTCTTTACAAACAGTTAACAGAGATCTAAATACAATAATGCCACGATGTCTCAGAGACAACAGACAATCAGAGTCCACACAAAGAAGCAAAATAAAGTGGTAGAAACAAGGAAGCAAGATACAGACCCAGAACACATCCCTGAGGAAAAAGCAGCATTGGAACTCTCTGATAAGGAATTCAAAACAATTATATTTAGGTGTCTTCAAAGGATTGAGAGACAGACCAAGGAAAACATATAAAAAACCTAGAAGAATTTTTGAAGAAAATACAAGAAGAAAATGAGAAAATAAATGAAAAATTAGAAACCATTCTAAATCTACAGATAGAAATCCAGAAGGTTAATACTAAATTGTCAGAAATAGATAACACAATGAAATGGCAAAGGAGTAGAATTGATGCAATAGAAGACAGAATTAATGAGTTTGAAGACAAATACCTGAATACTTCTTTGGAAAGGGATCAGTCAGAAAAAAGTTCAAAACAAAATGAAAATAGCCTAAGGTTCATATGAGATACCATCAAAAGGAAGAACTTACATGTCATTGGAATTCCAGAACAGGAAGAGAAAAATAAAAGTGCTGAGAAAATTGTCAAAGATTTGTTGGAGGAGAACTTCCTGGATATGATGAAAATATATCCATTCAGAAAGTCCAAAGAAACCCAAACAGGATAGACCCCAAAAGAAAATCACTGAGACACATCATCATCAAACTCATCAAAACCACAGACAAAGAAAGAACGCTGAAACCAGGCAAAGACATCACTCAAAAGGAAAACTATAGATTAATATCCCTCATGAATATAGATGTAAAAATCGTCAACAAAATCCTAGCCAATAAACTCCAACAACACATCAAGAAAATAATTCATTATGACCAAGTGGGATTCATATCAGGTATGCAAGAATAGTTCAACATTAGAAAAACAATCAACGTCATCCACCACATAAAAAAAACAAGAGAGAAGAAACAATGATTATATCAATTGATGCAGAAAAGACATTTGATAAAATCCAACACACATTCCTGATCAAAACTCTCAGAAAAATAGGAATAGAAGGGATATTCCTTAACATAATAAAGGACATCTATGCAAAACCAACAGCCAACATTATTCTCAATGGAGAAAGACTGAAACCATTTGTCTTGTAAACAGGAACCAACCAGACAAGGATGTCCTCTATCACCACTTCTGTTCAACATTGTACTGGAAGTCCTAGCCAGGGCCATAAAGCAAGAAAGGGAGATCAAAGACATTCATATTTGTAAGGAAGAAGTCACATTATCCCTATTTGCTGATGATATGATCCTGTACCTAGAAAACCCAAGAGACTCAGTCAAAAATCTACTGGAACTAATTGAGAGATTTAACATCATGGCAGGATACAAGATCAACATCCAAAAATCAGTTGGATTCCTCTACACCAGCAAAGAGACTGCTGAAAAAGAAATAAGGAAATCAATACCATTTATAATAGCTACCCAAAAAATAAAATACTGGGGAATAAATCTTACCAGGGACAAAAAAGACCTGTACAAAGAAAACTATAAAGAACTATTTCAAGAAACCATGGGAGATAAATGGAAGAACATCCCATGCTCATGGATACAAAGATTGAACATTGTGAAAATGTCACTTTCACCCAAAGCAATCTATACATTCAATGCAATTCCAATAAAGATTCCATCAATATTTTTTAAGGATATGGGAAAACCAATCACTAACTTTACATGGAAAGGAAAGAGACCTCGGATAAGCAAAGCATTACTGAAGAAGAACAAAGTAGGAGGTCTCACGCTGCCAGAACTCAAAACCTACTATACAGCACAGTAGTCAAAACTGCCTGGTACTCGTATAATGACAGGCATACAGACCAATGGAATAGAATCAAGAACCCAGAAATAGATCCATTGACTTCTGGTCAGCTATCTTTGACAAAGGGCCAAAATCCAATAAATGGGGAAGACAATGTTTGTTTAACAAATGGTGCTGGCAAAACTGGAGATCCATTTGCAGAAAAATGAAACAAGATTTGTACCTCACACTATACACAAAAACAAACTCCAGATGGATCAAAGACTTAAATGTGAAACCTAAAACTATAAAGTTCCTCAAGGAAAAACTAGGGCCAAATTTAAGGGCACTGATATATGGCATAAATAGACTATCAAGCATAACCCAAAATGCACAAATAGCAGAAGAGAAACTAGATGAATGGGACCTTCTAAAAATCAAATTTTTATGTGTTTCAAAAGACTTCTCCAGAAGAGTCAAAAGAGAACTTACAGATTGGGAAAAATATTGGGCAATGACATATCTGACAAGGGAATTATCTCTAGAATTTATAGAAAACTCCAATACCTCAATAAAAAAAAGACAAATAATCCAATTAAAAAATGGGCAGAAGACATGAATAGGCACTTCACCAAGGACGATATTCAGGTGGCCAACAAACATATGAAGAAATGTTCATGATCATTAGCTATTAGAGAGATGCAAATCAAAACAACAATGAGATACCATATTGCTCCAGCACTAGTAGCGAAGTTCAACAAGACAGAAAGTAACAAATGCTGGCGAGGATGTGGAGAGATTGAGACTCTCAAACACTATTGGTGGGACTGTAAAATGGTACAACCATTATGGAAAGCAGTATGGAGATTCCTTAAAAAGTTGGAATAAGAAATACCATTTGACCCAGCCATTCCATTACTAGGTATATATTGTAAAGAAGTGAGAACCATGATAAGAACAGACATATGCATGACTGTGTTCATCACAGCACTATTTACAATACTCAAAAGATGGAAACAACCTAGGTGTCCATCAACTGAGGAAAGGACAACCAAACTATGGTACATACACACCATGAAAAACTATGCAACCTTAAAGAATAACCTAAAGAATTCCCGAGCATTTGATTGTACTCATGAGGAACCTGTACCTTGACCAGGAGGCTGTTGTTCAAACAGAACAAGGGGACACTACATGGTTTAAAATCAAGAAGGGAGTG
>NW_006921757.1:3218997-3226208 GCF_000298275.1 Orycteropus afer afer | reverse complement strand
ATGAATAAGGAAGACCGAAGAAGAGTTGATGCTTTTGAGTTGTGGTGCTGGTGAAGAATGCTGAAAGTACCATGGACTGCTAAAAGAACTACCAGATCTGTCCTGGAGGAAGTGCACCTGAAATGCTCCTTGGATGGGAGAATGGCTGGACTTCTTCATATCACCTATTTTGGTCATGTTGTCAGAAGGGACTTTTCCCTGGAGAAGGATGTCATGCTTGGTAGGGTGGAGGGTTGAAGAAAGAGGAGAAGGTCTTCAACGAGATGGATTGACATGGTGGCTGCGTTGATGGGCTCAAGTATAGCAGGGATCATGGAGCTGGCGTGGGATCAGGCAGTGTTTCGTTCTGTTGTGCATGGGGTCGCTGTGAAACGACTCAATGGCACCTGACAACAAATAATGACAACAAAGAATAACCTAGAATCTGCAAAACACCACATAATGTGGATGAACTTGGAAGACATTATGCTGAGTGAAGTAAGTCAATCACAGAAGGACAAATATTTTATTAGTCCTTTATTGTAAAAGTCAAGGAAAGGTTTATCTATGGAAGGAAATTTTCTTTGTTGGTTACCGGGGTGGGAAGGTAGGGTAGGGAACACTGTTAGATAGGTAGAGATAAGTATTGATTTGGGTGAAGAGAAAGGCAATATACCAAATGTGAGTGATCAACACGGTAATATTGAGGAAGAGGAAGACATAGAGAGGTACATGGGAGGTGCAGACAACAAAGATGAACCCTTTTGCACATACAGTAGTGAAGGCAAGCATGGGTATATGAGTGGATAGATGAGTGGACAGGCTGAACTATTAGGTATGTCTATGAAGCAGGGATTGTACCCAAGACTATGTATAGGGTTATCAGACAATAGTACTATAAGTGCATTTGTATGATCTGAATTCCCAGGTGTATAGTAGAGCTGGCAAGGGACAAGGTTGTAGTCACTCCTTAGTCACAGCCAGATACCTAGAGGGACCAAGTAATTGAACCTGTGGGCTCAGCACCATAGTCACAGGGGACATCAAGCTAAAGTGGCATAACATACTACACAAAACATTGTTCGACCTCCTATTTTGGCGAGTGACAACTGGGATCTTAAAAGCTTGCAAGCTACCATCTAGATGCAACAATGGGTCTCTCCTCATCCAGAGTAAAGAAGAATAAAGAAAACCAAAGATTCATGGAAACAATTAGTCCTAGTAACTGGTACACCATACGATCCTCAGCCTATACAACTATGAGTCTAGAAGAACTAGATGGTGCCCGTCTACCACTGTCAACCACTCGGAGGGGGATCTATGTAGGAGATCCTGGATAGAGAGGGAGAACGGTGTGGAACAAAACTACAAAATCATTTGGAGAAAAAAAAAAAAAATAGAGACCAGGTTTGCTGGTCTGATAGACCGTAGTGGAACCACTGAGACTATGGTCCCTAGCTGCCCTTCAGGTCTGGAATTGAACCCACACCTGTAGCTTCCAGCCAAGCAAAATATAGGCATAGGAGTTGAACATTTACCTGAGGTAGATACACTCCTTGGAGAGAACAACATGGGAGAAAGAAGGGCATTTTTGCACAAAGAGACAGCTCAGGAGGCAGGAGTTCATGGAGGGATGGACTCAGGGAAGAGGTGACTGTCAGGAGGAAGTGGGAGGGGAGTTGTTGCATTGAGGTGAATTGTGGTCAATGTCATGAGACAAAGTGTATGTGAATTGCTGTATGGAAAATGAATTTGCTCTGTAAATTTTCACCCAAACCACAATTAAAAAAAAAAAACATAGAGAATCAGAGAAGTGTGAAAGAGAACCTGTTTTCTGCATCATGTCAAGCTAGAAAAGTGCTTCAAGGGTAACCCAGTGGATAAGGTGAAATGGTGATGAGATAAGAAAGGTGCAGCTTGCGAAAGGCATCACCAGTTCAGTGGTCTCAGTCTGCTCATGTGCATCCTACCTTGCTGCAGGTTTTGCTTTACTCCCTCCACTGTGAGCCTGTAAGGAGCCTGGTTTCACAGTGGATATGAGCTCAGCTGCTAACCTGTAAGGTTAATGCTTCAAACCCACTCAGCAGCCCCACGGGTGAAAGACCTGTAGATCTGCTTCTGTAAAGATTACAGCATAGACAGTCCGATGTGGCAGTTCTTCTGTCATGTGGGGTTGCTATGAGTTGGAGGCAACCCCAGGGCACACAACAATAACCTTGAGCCTATTCATTCTCTCTGCCGTCAGCACTTTCCTAGTGTCCACCCGCTCCAACTCCAGCTCATTTCCCAAGCACAGGTGGCTTAGAAATTATACGCAGGGTTGCAACCAGGCAATACCTAAATATGTATATTTTTTCCTGGCTCTGGAAATATCATTGTCTTATTCCAAACAGATAAAAACAAAAGCCAAACCCACTGCCATCAACTCAATTCTGACTTATAGTGACCCCCATAGGGTTTTCAAGGATGTTTTATGGAAGAAGACTACCTCATCTTTCTCCTGTGCAGAGGTTGGTAGGTTGAAACAAACAACCTTTTGTTCAGCAGCTGAATGATTTAACAACTACAACACCAGAGCATGTTACAATGATCCGTAGTGACAGATATTATGAAGTACTCTGGCATTGGTAATCATTTGAGTATACTCTTCTTCCTACATACTGGGGTCAATTTTTATTGGTATACAGCACTTATTATATTTACGTACCTGCTTGAGAAGACATAATTGAAATGTGTGGAGAGCTACTGAGCAAGAAAAAGACAGAGACAGAGACAGAGAGAGAAGATGAAGAAGAAGAAGAGAAAGAGGAGGGGAAGGAGAGGGGTAGGGGAAGAAGGAGGAGGAGAAGGGAGGCAGGGAGGAGGTGGAAGAGAAGGGAAACAGGAGGGGGAAGGGGGGGGAGAAAAGGAGAAGAGGAATGAAGAGGAAGAAGAGGGGGAAAGAGGAAGAAGAAGTAAAACAGAGAGAGCCACCCTAACAGTATGTTGATGGTTTCCTGTGCTTATTTTAAAATTAAGTAACTCTGGTAGCTCTGGTGGCATAGTGCCTAAGGCATCTGACTGCTAACCAGAAGGCTGGTGGTTCAAACCCACCAGCTGCTCCTCAGAAGGAAGGTTGGGCAATCTACTTCCTTAGTGATACTGCCTCGGAAACCCAAGGAGTGGTCACTATGAATCAGATCCAATTCTACGGCAGTGGGTCAGTCAGTCAAATTGTAGAACTCTGATATCTTGAAACACTCTCATTTTAAAAAATTCTCTGTGCATTAAATGAAGAAGAAAACACTTCCAACAGGGACTCTTATTGGGGAGGTTATTCATTTTCAGCCATTTCCTTCAACACATTTTGTAACAAAAGAAGGCAAAGAAAGTGGGTGGTCTCTGACACCAGTGTGTCTTCCTTGGTGCTCACTCCCGTTTCACTCTATTCCCAGACCTGGTGCTCTAAGCCACTGCTCTGCTCCCTCCCCTGTTTCTGGGCTTTCACTGACAATGAATGTCAAGGATCAAACACTAAACTCCATTTCTTCTGGCTTGTGAAAATATCATTTGTTCATTCATTTAACCATCACTTTTGTAAGTCATATAACTAGATGAATACAAACAAAAGTCTGGACAAGCAACTAGGCTAGAAGTCTGAATATAATTATTGATGATTTATGGATTATTCTATGTTCCTTTCTCATCTGTAACCCTTCTTTTCTATTGGCCTGGTACACAAAATAAATTGAATTACAGTTCAGATAATTGATATTTCTACTTATCTTAGCAAAAGAGGAGGACATTTTATGTGTCTCATTACAGTGTGAAAAATACATATAAGATGAATGAAAACATCAAAAGTATCAGCTCTGTTTAACTCTTCTGAAGATCTGGAAACCTGTTGGGAATATTTATTCATTCAACACACATACACACATTCATCCCTTCAACAATATTATAGTAATTCCTTGCTACCTTTGTGGTCCTCATTTATACAGAAAGTTAAAATACACTGTTATCATCACTTATCAAAATACTTCAATATCTAATGGAAAAACTAACATCTCAATGTGAGATTAAATGATGCCAAGTGGTACTCAAGGGACAGATCTTGGAGCATCATGAAATATAAATCCTAAAATAAGACATTCACTCAGTTATTTTGTGGTGCTATAAAGAAATAACACAAGTGGATAGTTTTATCAAAGAGAAATTTATTCTCTCACAGTTTAGGAGGCTAAAAGCCTGAATTCAGGGTACCAGCTCTAGGGAAAAATTTTCTCTATCTCTCTCTGCTCTGGAGGAAGGTCCTTATCTCTTCACCTTCTGCTTCCTGGTTCCTTAAGGGTCTCTATGTATCTTGGCATCAATCTTCAGCTGGGTCTAGGAGGTTCTCAGTTCAGGGACCTCTGGTCCAAAGGGCAGGCTCTGCTCCTGGCTCTTCTTTCTTGGTAGTGAGGTCCCTCTCACTCTGCTTCTTTCTCTCTCCTTTTCTCTTATAAGATTAAAGGTGTGACTCCAAAAAGGGCACTTAGGTAAGGGTATGAGTTAAGTGAGGGTGGGCTTGAGTAAGAGCGAGACACAAGATACACCCTATCTTATTCTTGTCTCAGGAGCTCTGGTGGTGTAGTGCCTAAGGCATGTGACTGCTAACCAGAATCTGGCAGTTCCAACCCACCAGCCACTCCTCAGAAGAAAGGTTGGGCAATCTACTTCAGTACAGATACCACCTTGGAAACCCAAGGAGGGATCGTTATGAGTTGGATCCAACTTGATGGCAGTGTTTGGTTGGTTGGAATCTTGCCTCATTAACATATAGAGGTTAGGATTTACCACACAGAAAATGGAGGATAGTTCCATAGTATCACAAAATGGAAAGTAATTACATCAGATCACAAAACAGATGATTCTTACTTAATACTGAAAATCATGGCCTAGCCAAGTTGACATATGTTTTTGAGGTATACAATTTAATCCCTGCCATAGAAAGGAAGATAACTTCGTTCTTTGTTAACATATGCCTTCCATGAGCTAATACTAATACAGTGGAAACCTGTTCTTCCATCAATGTCAGATGTTTTCTGGTTTTATCCATGTTTATATACAGGAGGCATTGAATGTTTAAGTGCATGTTTTGAGTAATACTGGTGTTTAAGTGGGGAATTTCTTTAAATAAAAACAAAAAGCTTCCTACAGTTCTTGAAAGTCCTACCATTTCAGATCCTCTTCACAGGGTTAGATCTTTCTATCTTCCTGTTTAAATATAAACTGTGAGGAAGGCATAAAATAATGCATTGAAACACAGAAATGACTTCAAATTTCATCTTTACAAAGACACTATGTGTCTTTAGGCAAGCCATTTTAACAGTCATCTTAATCATTGCCCATTGTCACTTGAACACTTTCTATGTTCTGTTGATGTTACATTTTATGGGTCCCACTGTACCAAAATAGAAGCCTGAAATTGCTTCTTAAGCCATGTTTACAGACAAGATATAAACGTATAACTTAGATTCACCCAAAAGGATGATTGAGAACAGAAGACTGCACGATGGCATTGAGCAGACCCAGCATTGCTGGGGACAGGCGTGGAAATGCTGGGCTACCAGGACAGCAGCACCAGAAGCCAGTGCCACCACAGCAGCCTGCAACATCACACCCACTGAGGAGCCTGTGTAGCGGCAGTGGGACAGCTGCCAAGAGCAGCACCCATGGTCAGCACACGTGTGATTTGGGTGTTGATCTTGGCTGCAAGGCTTCTAAGCCAGATTCTAAACTCTTCCTACAGATCATGTGAACTATCTACTAACCCTTTACAAACCGTTTTTTCTATCTAAATTTGTTAGAGTAAGCTCCGGTGTTTATCGAAAAGAATCTAAATGCAATACATATTAAGCAACTTGCAGTTTCTCACGCCCGGAAGCTAGTATTCAGATCTCAAATGCCAATGACAGATTTTTAAGCAGCACAAGCCTGGTATAATCCATTTGTGATTGGCAGGGAACATGCTGACTCCAATGGCTTAGAGGGGACAGCTGTGCCCAGTCCCAGCTATTGGGTCACACTAATACACTGGCCCAGGGGTACTGGGTCTTCTGATTTATGAGAAAAGCTGGGAATCTATTTAATTATTTAAAATCTTCTGACTTTATAGGTACTGGTGATTAAATAAAAGTCTTTTAAAGCACTGTGGGGTCAGAGAAAGTCTGTCTCTATTCTGGATAGGGCCTGTGGGGTTCCAGTTTATGAACTGTATGCTGTTTTTCATGCTGCTCCCATTCCCTGGGATATTCAGCCAAAATGACCCTTCTTTAGGAAGGATGTCCTGACCACCACGCCCTCTACTGGCAGCAGGCTGTGAGCAGGAAGACGGTGTTATAGAGAAAGTGAAGAATAAGACACAGAGCTGGGGTGGGAGGAGGGCAAAGACAAGCTTTAAATGGTAAGAGAAACCATAGCTTTGATTAAAATTGTTCTAGATGTTTGCAAACATGGGAATGAAAAGGCTGGATCACATGAAACTTTTTTAAGCATGAAAATATAAAAATGGCAAGGAAAAAAAAAAATCTCTGGATAATATGTAAACTAGAGGAAAAAGGATTTACTACCAGGGTTTAGGATAGAGGTTGGAAGACAAATAAATTTACCCTCTTCTTATATCTCAAAAAGGCTGCCTTAATAAAGAAACAGAATCTACATCTCTTGTTGATGACTGCATCCCTAGTGTCCCAGCTGAGCAGAAAGTCAATATTTGTTAAATCAATTATCATCTATGTATGAGAACAACTTCAGAATAAAATGATCACACTCAACTAGAAGAAAGATTTATTTAGACAGAGTTATTAAGCAATGGTCACTCATAACCAGAGAAGTTTTAAACATCATCCAGGACAGCTGTATGCATTTATTTATAAGAAGAAGAGTGAAGTCAAACAACTTCCTAAAACAACATCATTGCAGCAGAGCTGGGCCAAGGTCTCTGGGACCCTCTGGCCATAATCGTGGCTTGGTTATAGAGCTGGAGTATGGGGAATAGCCCACATAACATGTGGCTTAAAAAATATATATATACAGGAGAGAGAGGCGGGGCAAGATGGCGGACTAGGCAGAAGGATTGCACAGACCCTCTTCAACAAAGAAAAGGGAAACCAATGAACACAGACACAGAAGATAATCTTGGACCCCTGAGCCTTGAAGGAAAGGATGCAGATTTGGACTAAACCCCAACTAGCAGAAGAATTTGCGTGAAA
>NW_006921757.1:3173426-3199987 GCF_000298275.1 Orycteropus afer afer | reverse complement strand
AGTTTGAGAGAGCTTTCATAACCATATGTCTTGCATTTGATTTGGCTCCATTTTGATAAACTAGTATACTGCTGTTGTTTTAAATATGTTGTTGTTGTTGTTATGTGCTGTCGAGTCAGACTCGACTCATAGCGACCTCTCCTTGGGTTTCCGAGGTGGTATCACTACAGAAGTAGAGTGCCCAACCTTCCTCCTGAGGAGTGGCTGGTGGGTTTTAACCACCAACCTGCTGGTTAGCAGTCAAGTGCCTTAGGCACTACGCTACCAGAGCTCCTGTTTTAAATATAGTATTTATAAATATTAGTGTTCTGGTTACCTAGTACCACTCTAACAGAAATATCACAAATGGGATGGCCTTAACTAACAGGAGTTTATTCTCTCACAGTTTGGAGGCTTTAAGTCCAAGTTCAAAGTTCTATGGGCTGTGTGAAAGCCCCTTGACCTCGGGCTTCAGCTCTGCCTCTTGCTCCTAGCCCACTGAAGCTAGAGGCATCTCTTCACTCAGACAGCTACTGGCTGCTGAGGCTAACAAGCCCAAGGTCGACAAAATGACACAGTCCCAATGTTACCAAACTGCATGGCAGGCCATTAATTAAAGTCCATTTTAAGTCCCAACATTGGCAGAGCATGGTAGGCTGCTGAACAATGACACAGCTACACACAGGGTCCAAGTGTGCCATAAACTAGAGACCATTCCCCAAGGCTTCTCCTTATCTACAGGAAGCAGACCACATCACTAGGGCAGCTACTCAGCTGCTCACAGTAGATTCCACCTTGGAGCTGATTACTAGTCTCATCATGGGGAATACTACATCCAGCTTCCCAGCCATTCAACCAAGGCCAGCCAAGTTGATACACAAACTGAACTGCCACAATTAGCATCTCTCTAGATCAATTTTGAAGGTTAAGCATTTTAGATTTTATTTCAGAGAGCATATACCCTGTTGGTAAGAATAGTTCAGAGATCTTCCTGGAATCCTCTTTACGTTTCACATTTTTACCAAATGCTTTCCTGTCGATTGTTCTCTTCCAGATGATGGAAAACAATTCTCAGCCAGGCACTTGCTATAAGCTTGTATTTGGGAAGCCAATACCTGCAAACAAAATCCTGGGACTGCTACTTAGGGGATCATTATAAAGAGTCCTTACACTTCTTTGCCTTCTGGAGACCCTATGCCAACCCCAAATCCATTATTTTGATATGAATTCTACAATTTCATTTTAAACTTTATCTTCTGCCTCATATTCTATAATCTAAAGCAATCACTTGATTTAAGTATAAAAAAAAATTACTTACTTACGAGATTGGATGTCGTGTAATCACCTCCATGGGCATCTGCTGTGAGCAGTTAATAAGGTGAAGGAGAGTTGCTTTTGGGGTGTGGCCTGCCCTCAGTGTGTGTGTGTGTGTGTGTGTGTGTGTGTGTGTGTGTGTGTATATATATATATATATAAAACCCACTGCCATCAAATCAATTCCAGCACATAGAAACCTCCATTGAGTTTTCGAGGCAATACATCTTTATGGAAGTTCATTGCCCCCATCTTCCTTCCCTGGAGTAGTAGCTGGTGTGTTTGAACGGCCCACCTTCTTGTTAGCAGTCAAATGCCTTAGGCACGGCACCACCAGAGCTCCTAAGTATATATAGAAAGGAGCCTGCATCTGGTTCAGTCTCCATCTCCAGTTCCTGGACTCAAACCAGTGGTCTGCTGTGTTGCCTGCCAATCTGGGGATTGTGCTGTTTTACCTGCTGATCCTGGGTTGTTCAGCCTCAGTGGCCAGCAGCTGCCTAAGCCAAGAGACACCTTCAGCTCCAGTGGGCCTGGAACAAGAGGCAGAGTTCAAGCCCAAGGCTGAGAGGACTTCAGCCTTTCCTAAGAGCCAGCACTCTGAATTTGGACTTCTAGCCTCCTAAAGCGAAAAGAATGAATTCCTGTTTGTTAAAGATATCCGCTTGCCTTTCTGTTACGGCAGCACTAGAGAACTAAGGCAGGGCTTAAAACGAGCATAGTGCTTATGGTTAGAGCTAGGTGCAAATCCCAATGACTATAAACTTGAGCGAATTAATTACTCCATCTCAGTGAGCCTCAGTGTTGCTGTGTGTAAAATTTTAATAATGGTACCAGTGTTGCTAGGTTGCTGAACAGATGAAAAACTGATTTCTTTCAAAAGTCTAATAAATATCATGTGTCTTCTGGCAGTGTAGTGCCTAAGGCATTTGACTGCTAACCAGGAGGCTGACGGTTCAAACCCACCAGCCACTCCTCAGAAGGAAGATTGGGCAATCTACTTCTGTAGAGATATTGCCTAAGAAACCCAAGGAGGGGATGCTATGAGTGGGATCTGATTCGACAGCAGTGAGTTTGGTTTTTGTTTTCTTTACTTTTCTTTTCCTTTTTTTAATTTCTTTGTTCTTTCTTTTTTTCTTTTCTGTAATTGTGATTTGGGCGAAAGTTTACAGAGCAAATTCACTTTCCATACAGCAGCTCACATACACTTTGTCTCATGACATTGCCTACAATTTACAATCTATGCAACATCTCCCCTCACACTTCCTCCCCATAGTTATCTCTTGCCTGTGTCCTTCCCTCCCATACATTCCTGTCCCCTGAGCTGTTTCCTGTGCATACATAGCCCTTCTATTCTCCCATGATTGTTCTCTCTAAGGAGTGTATCTATCTAGTATAAATGTTCAGCTCACATACCTCTCTTATTTGGCTGGAAGCCACAGGAGTGGGTTCAATACCAGACCTGAAAGGCAGTTAGGAGCCAAAGACTCAGTGGTTCCATCAAGGTCTATCAGATCAGAAAACCTGGTCCCTCTTTTTCTTTTTTTTTTTTTTTTAATTATTTTCAGTTTTGTTCCACATTGTTCTCCCACTCTATCCAGGATCTCCTACATAGATCCCCCTCTGAGGGGTTGACAGTGGTAGCGAGGCACCATCTAGTTCTTCTAGTCTAATAGTCATATAGGCTGAGGAATGAATGGTATACCATTCACTTCGACTAATTGTTTCCATGAGTCTTTGGTTTTCTTCATTCTTCTTTGCTCTGGATGAGGAGAGACCCATCGTTGCATCTAGATGGCTGCTTACAAGCTTTTAAGATCCCAGTCACTATTCATGAAAGTAGGAAGTGGAACAAAGTTTTTGTGTAGTATCTTATGCCAATTGACCTTAATGTCCCCTGTGACTATGGTCCCATGCCCACAGGTTCAACTACTTGCTCCTTCTGGGTAGTTGGCTGTGACCAAGAAGTGACTACAACTTTGTCCTTTGTCAGCTCTACTATACACCTTGGGATTCAGATCTTACAAATACACTTATAGGACCATCATCTGCCAACCCTATACATGGTCTTGGGTACACTCCCTGCTTCACAGATATACCTAATAGCTCAGCCTGTCCACCCATCTATTCACCCATATAACCATGTTTGCCTTCACTGACAATGAAGTACTGATTGTGCAAAAAGGTTCATCTTTGTTGTCTGTACCTCCGATGCACCTCTCTATGTCTTCCTCTTCCTCAGTGCCACCATGTTGATCACTCACATTTGGTGCATTGCCCTTCTCTTCACCCAAATCATTACTTGTCTTTACCTATCTAACAGTGTTCCCTACCCTCCACTCCCACCCCTGATAACCAACAAAGAAAGTTTCCTTCCATATATAAACCTTTCCTTGACTTTTTACAATAATGGACTAATGCAATATTTGTCCTTCTGTAATTGACTTATTTCACTCAGCATAATGTCCTCCATATTATGTGGTGTTTTGCAGATTCTATGTTATTCTTTAGGGTTGCATAGTATTGCATTGTGTGTATGTACCATAGTTTGGTTATCCATTCTTCAGTTGATGGACACCTAGGTTGTTTCCATCTTTTGGCTATTGCAAATAGTGCTGCAATGAACATGGGTGTGCATATATCTGTTCTTATCCTGGCTCTCACTTCTTTAGGATATATACCTAGTAATGGAATGGCTAGGTCAGATGGTATTTCTAATTCCAACTTCTCAAGTAATCACCATACTGCTTTCCACAATGGTCATATTATTTTACAGTCCCACCAGCAGTGTATGAGAGCCCCAATCGCTCCACGTCTTCACCAGCATTTGTTATTTTCCATTTGATGAATTTTGCTACTAATGCTGGGACAAGATGGTATCTCATTGTTGTTTTGATTTTACATGTCTCTAATGACTAATGCTTGTGAGCATTTCTTCATATGTTTGTTGTCTGCCTGAATATCCTCTTTGGTAAAGTGTCTATTCCTGTCTTCTGCCCATTTTTTAATTGGACTGTTTGTCTTTTTGTTGTTGAGGTGTTGCAGTTTTCTATAAATTCTAGAGATAAGTCCCTTGTCAGATATGTCATGGCTGAATATTTTTTCCCAGTCTGTAGCTTCTCTTTTGACTCTTTTGTAAAAGTCCTTGAAAGCACATAAATGAAAATTTTTAGAAGATCCTATTCATCTAGTTTCTCTTCTGCTGTTTGTGCATTTTGTGTTATGCTTGATAGTCTATTGATGCCATATATTAAAAAAAAAAAACAAAAAAAAAACTCATTGCCATTGAGTGAAATCCAACTCATAGTGACCCCTCCCTGGGTTTCCAAGATGTATCATTACAGAAGTAGATCACCCAATCTTCCTTCCAAGGAGTGGCTGGTGGGTTTGAACTGCCAGTCTCTGGTTAGCAGTCAAGTGCCTTAGTCACTACACCAATTTGCCTCTAGCTTTTCTTTAAGGAACTTCACAGTTTTATGTTTCACATTTAAGTCTTTGATCCATCTGGAGTTAGTTTTTGTGTATGGTGTGAGGTACCGATCTTGTTTCATTTTTCTGCAAATGTATATCCAGTTTTGCCAGCACCATTTATTAAACAGGCATTCTCTTCCCCATTTAATGGATTTCGACCCTTTGTCAAAGATCAGCTGACCATGGTTAATGGACCTATTTCTGGGTCCTCAGTTCTATTCCTCTGGTCTATGTGTCTGTCATTGTACCAATACCAGGAAGTTTTGACTACTGTGGGTGTATAGTAGGTTTTGAGATTCAGCAGTGTGAGACCACCTACTTTGTTCTTCTTCTTCAATAGTGCTTTGCTTATCCAAGGTCTCTTTCCTTTCCATATAAATTTAGTGACTGGTTCTTCCATATCCTTAAAGAATGTTAATTGGATCTGGATTGGGATTGCACTGAAGGTATAGATTGCTTTGGGTAGAATTGACATTTTCACAATGGTCAATCTTCCTATTCACGAGCATGGGATGTTCTTCCATTTATGTAGATCTCTTACAGTTTCTTGAAATAGTTTTTTATAGTTTTCTTTGTATAGGTCTTTTGTGTCCCTGGTAAGATTTATTCCCAAGTATTACATTTTTGTGATAGCTATTGTAAATGATACTGATTTCCTTATTTCTTTTTCAGCAATCTCTTTGCTGGTGTAGAGGAATCCAACTGATTTTTGGATCTTGATCTTGTATCCTGCCACAATGCTAAATCTCTCAATTAGTTCCAGTAGATTTTTACTGAGTCTCTTGTGTTTTCTAGGTATAACCAAAAACCAAACTCACTGCTGTAGAGTCATATTCATCTCATAGCGACCCCTCCTTGGGTTTCAGAGGCAGTATCACTATGGAAGTGGTTTGCCCAATCTTCCTTCCAAGGAGTGGCTGGTAGGTTTGAACCACTAGCCTTCTGGTTAGCAGTAAAGTGCCTTAGGCACTGATTGAACAATTTCTCTCAGAAAGATCAGCACAAGGCCAGTCCCCATGAGGCGGAGGTTAAAGATGTACCAAATGTCCAAACTACCATACCACTCCATCATTTCAGACATTAACTCCTCCTCCTCCCAGTAATTTCCCCAGTCTTAGAGTTCTGTATTTCACTGTAATGCCTCACAGAACTCACAGACACCCAAGGTTTCATCTCACATAGTAGTGGTAGACGCTGGCAGGCTGGTGAGTCCCAGGTCCATGAGTAGGACTGGAGGATCCTCCCAACTCTCGGGGTTTGATGAACCTTGATCAGCAGATCAGATGATGGCTGCTGTCCCAAATCCAAGGAGGAGATGAGGATGATCCAAGACACAAAACTGGAGCAAGAGGAGGGCAAATCTTCCCATGAGATTCATAGGTATACCCTCAAGGAAGCTAAGGGTGGTGATTTAAATTGTACCCTCCAGCAAGGCAGGACTCAAGATACATTCCACCTGTGTTGCCCCAACAGAAATAACCTAAATCCTATCACAGAGTCCACTGCCAATCATTATAGGGAATGACTACTACCAGCTGCCCAGCCAAGTTGATACCTGACCTTAACTACCACACCACCCAAACAGGCATGGATAATGGGATTTACAAAACATCACAGAATGGAGGACAATGGCTAGAAGGGCCACATCAAACAATTCACTGCAGGTGCTATGCTATCAGAGCTCCTTGTCTAGGTATAGGATCATATCATCTGCAAATAGGGATAATTTGACTTGTTTGTTACCAATTTGGATGCCTTGATTTCCCTTTCTCACCTTATTGTCCTGGCTAGGACTTCCAATACAGTGCTGAATAGAAGTGGTGATAGAGGGCATCCTTGTCTGGTTCCTGTTTGCAAGAGGAATGGTTTCAGTCTCTGCCCATTGAGAATAATGTTGGTTGTTGGTTTTGCATAGATGCCCTTTATTATGTTGAGAAATGTCCCTTCTATTCTTATTTTGCTGAAAGTTTTGATCAAAGTGTTTTATCAAATGCCTTTTCTGCATCAATTGACATGATCATATGGTTCTTTTCCCTTGTTTTGTTTATGTGGTGGATAATGTTGATTTTTTTTTTTTTCTAATGTTGAACTATCCTTGCATACCTGATATGAACCCCACTTGGTCATAATGATTTTCTTGATATGTTGTTGGAGTCTATTAGCTAGGATTTTGTTGAGGATTTTTGCATCTATATTCATGAGGGATATTGGTCTATAGTTTTCCTTTTGAGTGATGCCTTTGCCTGGTTTTGGTATCAAGGTTATGCTTGCTTCATAAAATGAGTTAGGAAGGATTCCATCCTTTTCTATGTTTTGGAATAGTTTGAGTAGGAATGGTATCAGTTCTTCTCTGGAATGTTTTGTAGAATTCTCTGGTGAAACTATCTGGGCCAGGACTTTTTTTGTTGGTAATTTTTTCATGACTTGTTTAATTTCTTCTTTTGTTATGGATCTGTTCAACTTTTCCACATCAGTCTGTGCTAGTTTAAGTAAGTTGTGTGTTTCCAGAAATCTGTCCATTTCTTCCAGATTTTCAAATTTGTTGGAGTACAGTTCTTCATAGTATTCTGATATTATCTTTTTTATTTCAGTTGATTCTGTTTTGATGTTGCCTGTTTAGTTTCCTATTTGTGTTATTTGTGTCCTCTCCCTCTTTTCCTTTGTTAAACTGACCAGTGGTTTGTCAATTTTATTAATCTTTTCAAAAAACCAACTTCTGGTCTTGTTGATTTTTTCTATTGCCCTTCTATTTTCAGATTCATTGATTTCTGCTCAAATTTTTATTATTTCCTTCTGGTGACTGTAGGCTTTTTTTTTTCTAATTGCTGGAGATGCTGGGTTAAGGTGTTGATTTTGGCTCTTTATTCTTTTTTTTTGTGTGTGCATTTATTGCTATAAATTGGCCTCTGATCACTGCTTTAACTGTGTCCCAAAGATTTTGGTATGTTGTGTTTTTATTCTCATTTGATTCAAGGAATTTTTTTTTTCTTTCATTTTTTATTTCTTCTCTTCCCCAGTCATTTTTGAGAAGAGTGTTGTTCAATTTCCATGCATTTGCTCTTTTTCCGTTGATCTTCTTCTTATTGATTTCTAATTTGATAGCATTGTGATCTGAGAAGGTGCTTTGCAGTATTTCAATGTTTTTAAACTCATTAAGGCTTGCTTAATGGCCTAGCATATGGTCTATCATGAAGAATGTTCCATGTGCACTGGAAAAGAATGTATATTGTACTGTTGTTGGGTGAAGTGCTCTGTAGATGTCTATAAGGTCAAGTTAGTGGACTGTATTGTTTAGCTCTTCTGCGTTTTGTTGTTTCTTTCCAGTTCTGTCTTTCATTGAAAGTGGTGTGTTATAGTCTCCCACTATGACTGTGGAATCATCTATTTGCCTTTTCAACTCTTTTAAAGTCTGATATATATATACTTTGGGGCAATTTCATTGGATCCATAGATATTTATTATGGTTATATCTTCTTGTTCAATGGATCCTTTAATAATTATATAATGTACTTTCTTGTCTGCTATGGTGATTTTTGTCTTAAAGTCAATTTTATCAGAAATTAATATTTCCACTCCTGCTCTTTTTTGGTTACCATTTGCTTGATATATCTTTTTCTAGCCTTTGTTCTTAGTCTATTATTGTTTTTGTCTCCAGGGTGTGTTTCTTCTAGACAGCATATAGACAAATTCTTTTTTCTTATCCAGTCTGCAACTCTCCATCTCTTGAGTGGTGCATTTAATACAATAACATTCAGTGTAATTACAGGCAAGTATGGTTTTGTTCCTGTCATTTTGTTATGTATTTTTTCATGATGTTCCTGGTTTCTTTGTTCTGTGTTATTTTCTGTTCTGAGCTCATTATATTTATGAATCTTGTTATCATTTCCTTTGTTGCTATTGTCTTAGTATTTGCTAAATATTTGTGATTATCCTCTTTCTTATTGCGATGTGAAGGTTTATCATTTTTCTTTGAGGTTACCCTGTGCTTTATAATTTTCTCTCCCAGTTTAGAACAGTTCATTCTATCTTGTAACTCTCTTGACTTCCTCACTATTTATAAGTTTTGTAACTACACCATTTTTTCCCTCTTTTTGGTTTGTAGTTGTCCTCATTTGCCAAATTATGTCTCTAGTTCACTGTTTACCATCTTGTAAGCTTATTTTACTTTGGATACTTTCATAGCTGTGTACAAATTCCCTTAGTTTCTGCTTATCTGGAAATCTCCTAATTTCACCATCATATTTAGGGACAATTTTGCTGGGCATATAATCCTCAGCTGAAAAATTTTCCCTTTCAGGGTTTTATACATACCATCCCATTGCCTTCTCACTTGCATGTTTTCTGCTGAGATTTTGGAGCTTATTCTTATTGGTGTCCTTTGTAAGTAACTTTTTTGTTTTTCCCATGCTGCTTTTAGAATTGTTTCTTTGTCTTTGGTTTTGATGATTTTGATGATGATATGTCTTGGTGATTTTCTTTTGAGGTTTATCCTGTTTGGGGTTCATTGGACTTCCTGAATGGATATATTCTCATCTTTCATTATATCAGGGAAGCTCTCTTCCAACAAATCTTGGACAATTTTCTCACTGGTTTTCTTTTTCTCTTCCTGTTCTGGAATTCCGATTACATGTAGGTTATTCCTTTTGATGGTATTTCACATGAACCTTAGGCATTCTTCATTTTATTTTTATCTTTTTTTCTGAGTGATCCCTTTCCGAAGAAATATTCAGGCATTTGTCTTCAGTCTCATTAATTCTGTCTTCCATTGCATCAATTCTACTCCTTTGCCATTTCAATGTGCTATCTATTTTTGAAATTTTAATATTAAGCTTCTGGATTTCTATCTGTAGATTTTGTATCATTTCAAGTTTTTCATTTATTTTGTCATTTTGTTCTTGTATTTTCTTCTGAATTTGTTCTAGGGTTTTGTCTGTGTTTTCCTTAATTTTGTTAGTGTTTTCCTTGATCTGTCTCTCAGTCCTTTGAAGATAACTAAATATAATATTTTTGTTGTTGTTGTTTGCTTTTTTTGTTTGAATTCCTTATCAGGGGTTCTAATGCTGCTTCTTCCTCATGGATGTGTTCTGAGTCTGTATCCTGCTCCCTTGTTCCTACCACTTTATCTTGCTTCTTTGTGTGGACTGTGATGATCTGTTGTCTCTGAGACATTGTGATGTTGTTGTGTTTAGATCTCTGTTAACTGTTTGTGAAGAGCAGCTAAGGGTGAGTAAGGCTGTTCTTAGTGGTTGTTTATTGTTGACCAGTTGGTGGAAAAGGAAGTGATGGCTCTCACTCAGTAAGTGAAACTATAGGAGGTGTGGGTATGGTTGTGTCATATGGGCAGTGTTGCTGTTTCCCACTCAGTTGGACAAAAACAACAATTGAAAAACAATAAAAAAAAAAAAAAGTGAAAGAAAGTGGACAAAAAAACACAAAGGAGCAATCATCAAAAAGAAAAAAAAGTAAAAAAAAAAAAATAATGAACTACAATATCTGGGATGAGAGCAATAAGAGAAAAAAGTAGAGGAGGAGAATACTGGAAAAAAAAATGGGAAAAATGCAAAAAGAAAAACAAGGAATGGGGTTAACCACAAGAAAGAAAAAAATGGAAACCAGGAACAGGGAAGAGAGAAAACATTGAAAACTGGAACCTGGAAAGGGAAGAATAAAGAATAATAATAAAAAGGGCAAGTAATAATAATAACAATTTTAAAACAGACTAAAACAAACAAATGAAAAAAAGGAAAAAATAAATCTGGGCAGGACAGGGCAGGGGACCAAGGCTCTGTCTGAGCACACACTGTAATGGAATTCCTGCCAGCCCTGAAGGTGGGTGGGAGTGAGGGATGGCTGCACCTGTATTCACCAAGAGGGTGTGGAGTATAAGAGTAAAAAGTGGAATATTGCACATTTCCAGTTGTTCCTGTCCTGAGTGTCCTTGTAGTTCCTAGAAAGTGGAACCTATTCTTAAGTCCTTAACTGGGAGAATGCTATCACTTTAAATATCCAAATAGTCAAACCACTTGTAAACATTCAAAATGGTTGGCCCTCCAGAGAGGCAAAAGTCCACAGCTCAGCCCAGCTTCCTCTTTGCTTCCCCTGTTATTCACCTGCTATCAGTGCAGTCCTCCAAACAGCCCCTGGCTAGCAAGGCTTTTTTTTAGATTAATTCTTATGTCCTTATGCCAGCTGGCAATATCCAAGCTTTCTGTGCCATCAGGATCACTGACAGACCGCAGCTCCATATGTCTCCCTTGCTGGTGTTTTCATGCAGGTTCTGCTAGTTGGAGTTTACTCCACTTCTGTATCCTTCCCTTCAAAGCTTAGGACTCCAGGATTATCTTCTGTATCTGTGTTAATTGCTTCCCCTTTTCTTTGTTGAAGAGGGTATGTGCAGTCAGTCTGCCTATTCTGCCATCTTGCCAGAACCCAAGGGTGTCTAATTTCTTTATTTAAGACCCACTGGGTAATAGTTCAGAGCTCTAGCAGTATAGTTATTAAGTAATTTTGACTGCTAACCAAAAAGTCAGTAGTCAGTGGTTCAAACTCACCAGATGAGGCAGTCTTCTTCTGTAAAGATTTACAGCCTTGGAAACCCAGTGAGGGTCACAGGGAGTCAGAATCAACTCAATGGCAGTGAGTTTGATGTTTTGGTTTGGGTGTAATTGCACTTCTATATTGTCCCAGTTTTTGTCTAAATCCATAGTTGCTTGTATTCCCAGAATCTATTATCCTCAATCCCCATTACACAGCAGCTGTAGAGTGTAAGGATATTAGTCTGTTGTGGGCTCCAGGGATGCCCACATTCCCCTCCATGACCCTATGGACTAGTTCAGGGAGAAATGAGGAAGATAGCTCTGGACTTTCATTTATTAATTCAAGGAAGAGAAAATCTTTTTACATTGGAGTGGTGTGAACACGAGCCAAAACAGTCTGGGGAGAAAGTAAAAACAATGAGGACTCATGCAAGAGAAGCACAGAGAAATATTTTTAATACACTGTTGGTAAATATTTTAAAGTAAATAGAGGCCATAAGCTATCAGTAATCATGTCTCTGTTATTCAACATTTAGTCTGTTTCCTTTTATTTAATTTATTTTTTATGTTTAAAAAAACTCAGAAACCCATCTTTTTGCCTTTATTTTTATGCTTTTTTTCTATGAAACATTGTCCCAGGAGTACAATTATTGGTCCAAACAATATCAGTGTGTTTATAGCTTTGTAACATATTTCCACAGTGCTTTCTAACACTGCTGTGACCATTTGTTCCTTTTCTCATCAGTGATGTGTAGGAAACCTTGTTCTCTGCACCCCTTCTACTGTTAAGAATTATCACAAAAATTGTTTTGCTAAATTGATAGGCAAGAAATGTTCCCAAATCATGTATTAGTTTACGGTTTCTCAAGGGTTGACTAGTCAAAATTATTTTTAACATGTTTACCAACGATGGCATGTCTCCTTTTTTTATGAAGGATTTTTCTATATTTTAGAGAAGGATTTTCATATGATGATAATGAAAAGACAAAATTAGAAATGTATATAATATGTGCTTTCAGCTATGCAAAAAACAGCTGTTGTTGTTGTTAGGTGTCAGTTAGTCATCTACGACTCATAGTGGTCCTGTGTACAACAGAACGAAACACTGCCTAGTCATGTGCCATCCTCACAGTTTTTGCTATACTTAAGCCCATTGCAGCCATTATGTCAACTCATCTTGTTGAGGGTCTTCCCCTTTTGTGCTGACGCTGTGCTTCCAGGACAGATTTGTTCATTCTTCTGGCTGTCCATGATATTTAGAGTATTCTTCGCCAAAACACCGTAATCCGAAGGCATCAACTCTTCTTCACTCTTCCTTATTCATTCTCCAGCTTTCACATTCACATGAGTTGATTAAAAATATCATGGGTTGCGTTGAGCACACCTTAGTCTTCAAAGTGACCTTTTTGCTTCTTGAGACTATAAAGAGGTCTTTTGCAGCACTTTCACCCAATGCAATATGATGTCTGATTTCTTGACTGTTACTACCACGTGTGTTGATTATGGATCCAAGTAAAATGAAATCCCTGACAACTTCTATCTTCTCTTTATTTAATATGATGTTGCTTATTGGTCAAGTTGTGAGGACTTTTTAATTTTTTTAACATTGAGATGTAATCCATACAGAAGACTGTAGCCTTTGATCTTCATCAGTAAGTGCTTCAAGTCATTTTCACTTTCAGCAAGCAAGGTTTTGTCATCTAGCAGTTGTTAGCAGTTGTTAATGAGTCTTCCTCCAATCCTGATGCCATGTTCTTCTTTATATAGTTCAGCTTCTTGGATTATTTGCTCAGCATACAGATTGAATGAGTATGCTGAATGGATAAAACCCTGACACATACACTTCCTGATTTTAAAATAGGCCAAAATATGCAAAAAAAGCTAATCAGAAAAAATACAGGAAAGACAGTGAATTAATTTCTGTTTTTCCCCTAAATTTCTGTATATTAAACTTTCTTTAACTGTCTAGCATTTATATTAGATTTTCAATTAAATTAAATGAAGTGACACTTTAAAAATTAAGTGGTGATGAATAGTGACATTTTTCTCACAGAAGTAGTGAACTTATAAAAAGTTCTGAAAATTAATTTTCCATACAGCAATTCATACATGTTTTGTTTCATGACATTGATTGCAATCCCTGTAATGTAACAGTCCTCTTCCCACTTCCTCTCTGCAGAAGACTTCTTTGAAAAAGTGTCGGGTTGGGAATGGTAACTGGGGAGTGAAACCAAATGTACACAAAATGTTGAATGTAAAACAAACTCTGCTCTGTAAAGTTTCACCTAAAGCACAATAATAATAATAATAAAAGAAAAAAAAAGTGTTCAAGAGCAAAGATGACACTTTGAAGACTAAGGTGTGCCTGGCCCAAGCCATGGTCTTTTCAATAGTCTCATATACATGTGAAAGCTGGAAAATGAAGAAGGAAGACCAAAGAATTGATGCTTTTGAATTATGATGTTGGTGAAGAATATTGAAAATACTGTGGGCAGACTACCAGAAGAACAAACAAATCTGTTTTGTAAGAGGTATAGCCTGAATGCTCCTGAGAAGTGAGAATAGCCAGACTTTGTCTCATGTACTTTGGTCATGTTGTCAGAAGGTACTATTCCTGGAGAAGGAGATCATGCTTGGTGAAGTGGCAGGTGCGAAAAAGCAGAAGACCCTTAAAGAGATGGATTGACACAGTGGCTGCAACAATGGGCTCAAACATAGCAACAATTGTGAGGGTGGCTCAGGACTGAACAAAGTTTTGTTCTGTTGTACACAGGCTCATTATGAGTCAGAACCAACTTGATGGAGCCTAAGAACAACAACAACATCAACCACTGCTAATATTAAAAATTATAAAATGTTTTGATAGTAGAACAATTGCTAAACAATTATGACAAATAAAACCTGAGATTAAAAACTGCCAAAGACACATACAACTTAAAAGAGAAAAATATGGCTGGAAGATAGATTGAAAATTGATCATAGATGAATAATCACACTTACACAAGTGTATTTTAAGCATGCTTTGAAATGCTACAAAAATAAATTTTTAAATACTTGAGAAAAACTTAATATTGAAACATGTAAGCCTTTATTCTCTCTGAATACGTGTGCTAATCAAAAAATCATTTTTTGGTAGTTCAGTTGGTGTGTCAACCTGGCTGGGCCTGGCTGAGTGGCTGGGCAGCTGGATGTAATATTCCCCATGATGGGACTAGTAATCAGTTCCATGGTGGAATCTACTGTGAGCAGTTGAGTAGCTACCTTAGGAAATGTGGTCTGCTTCCTGTATTTAAGCAGAAACCTTAGGGAATGGTCTCTAGCTAAGGGCATGCTTGGACCCTGCATGTAGCCAGGTCGTTGTTTGGTAGCCTGCCATGTTCTGCCAACCTTGGGACTTACAATGGACTTGAGTTAATGGCCTGCTGTGTGATTTGGTAATGTCAGGACAGTGCCATTTTATTTGTTGACCTTGGACTTGTTAGCCTTAGCAACCAGTAGCTGCCTGAGTGAAAAGATGCCTCTAGCTTCAGTGGGCCAGGAGCAAGAGGCAAAACTGAAGCCCAAGGCTGAGGGGCTTTCACATAGCCCCTAGAGCCTGGCACTTTGAACTTGGATTTAACACCTCCAAACTGTGAGAGAATAAACTCCTGTTTGTTAAGGCCATCCCATTGTGGTATATTCTTGTCAGTGTGGCACAAGGTAACCAGAACACCTATTTAACCTTCTCTACACAACCTCAACTACTAGACCACAAATTGCCCACTTTCGTCTACCCAGAGGGAACAGACTTACATGTTGTCTTCATAGACTTACATGTTGTCTTCATTTTTAGGAATGTTATGTGAACAACTGTGTCGTTCCTTCAAAGTAAATGTATTGGCTTAATTATAAAATTGAGATTTTGGGATTTTATGAAGTTTTATTTCTCTCTCTCTCACCACCTCCTTTGCGCTCGCTTGCTCTCTCTCCTTCTCCTTCTCCTTCTCCTTCTCCTTCTCCTTCTCCTTCTCCTTCTTCTTCTTCTTCAACAGGACTTACAAGAGAATTTAAATTGTAAGAGCACCTATCTACCAAAATACCCACATGTGGAGTAATGGACACGTTTCTGTCAGGACAGAGTAAGATTCGGTGAAGGAAGGGGAATGGCCTGTATTCTTCTTAGCATTTATATGTTTGTACATTGATTCTTGACCCCAAAAATGGCGAGAGCAGTTGTTTCAAGATATCCCTCAGGGAGATGGACAATGATTTCAGTGGGGATGTTCCGAAGATCCCATGAGTCTCTCCAGGCTCTGGCTGCCGACCGTAGCTCTATTGCTAACTGTGGCTGTGCCACAGCAACTCAGAGTGCTCTGTGAGTGTCCTCCTTTCCTGTCTACGGAGGAGAACAGGAGCTCTAGCCGTTAATAGCACTCTTGTAATCATAGCCTCTCTGGGACACCTTAGATTTTTAGTTATCCTATTATGCATAAGAAGCCCATATGTTCTGAATAAGGAGAACACATTGAAAACACAAAGAAGATTCAAAATTTCTACATTTTACTCCCCTGTTCTAAAGATAACATTTCCCTTGAGTGAGTTTATGAACTTGAAACCGGCAGGATGGAGCCAGTCCAATTCTAATTAGCAACACAAACCACTGTTAAGTCTTTATTCAATGAACTGTTTCTAATTCTTTATATGATCTATTTCTTAGGTATCACTAACAAGAAACCTTCAAGGAATGGACTGGTTTTTTTTGTGTGTGTATCAGGCAGGAATTCAATCAAACTTCAAAATTAAAGATACATTTCAATATAGAAACAAAAGAAATTTACATAAGACCAGTTTTTTTCAGATCCAAATAATAAACATAAAGAATTATAAACAATACAAATTTGGCTTTGTACACGCAGTAAAGAAGTTAAGCATATGTGTCACGACTCCAGAATGAATGTGCATCACCATGTGAAGAGAAAATAAATTAGGTGGAAAGATACAATTAACAGGAAAGAACGCTAGGGGAAATGAAGCTTCTCCAATTTGCCAATTAATAGTGATCAGCTGAAAATAAGCATAGATATTAAAGATAATGAGAGACAAAGAAATGTCACAAGGATATTGCTCAGCCAGCAGCCTGAAAAATTAAACAGTGTTAGTATTTACTTGGAGTCTCTGATTGGTGCAAACAATTAGCACTCTTGACTGCTAACCAAAAGCATGGGGGTTCGAGTCCAGCCACGGTGCCTCGATAGAAAGGCCTGGCAGTCTACTTCTGAAAAATCAGTCATTGAGAACCCGAGGAGCACGGTTCTACTCTGAGACACATGGGCCCAGAATTAATGCACTGGCAAGTGGTGGTGCCTTGTGCAGTAGTAATAGTTCAGAACTGATGAAAAATGCCATATGCATAGTCTAGTCTATGTGAGATTCTACTTGATTATATAAATATGATTATGTGTGTGTGTTTCCTCTTAGACCTCTCCTATATTTAACATTGGCATGAAATCCTGCTGGTTCTGTGATGACATCTCTTGCTTATTACATTTTTCAAGAAATACACAGCCAACCAAATCCAAGTGAAAAAAGAAAAAGATGGTTATAAGACTAAAATTAAACAGCTTAAAATTCATCCCTTGGTGAATTTTTAGTCATGCTTTTTTTTTTTTTTTTTTTCCTGCTTGAGCTTATCATCTTCTACAGTACTCAAAACTTTGTTTTGAATATAATTGCCATGAGTTTCCAGTAGAAAGACAGTCTTTAGAAGCAGGTCTTGACTCAGGATTTCTAAGTGTACTTTTTGAAATAAAATCCCCAGCTAACTTGATCAATAAAGTTAAAAATGCATTTAGATCTAATGTCTTGTATTATATACGACCTTATTTCCTCATCAGAGGAACAGCAGGGGGGAAAAAAACTGTTCATTGACAACAAATACCAACCCACACAGAAAACATGTTATTTATAATATCCTTAATATTTCTGAATGTCAAGATCTAAACACATGTGGCTATTTTTTCTGGCCCTGAGAAATTTTGAATTATAACTTAATTCCAGTGGGCAGAAAATATACCAGATTTACCCAGTCTAATAATTTCATAAATATTATTATATGTTAGCTATATAAATCTTCTATTCTCAGTCCACTTATTTTAGAAAAAACTCAAAAAACTGAGTCGCTATATTAACTATGCAGAAAAAAATTCTAGTGGCTTGTTGCTTTTGCAATTAAGAGGGAATTATTAAAGCATTTTTTATATAAGCCCATCACAATTATAATTCTTCTATAAGAGTTCTATTTTATCTTGGGATACTTCTTACTAAATTAAAAATATATATATAACATCACATTTAAATATGGTTTATGATAAGATAGGATGTAAATATATAAATGTGTATATAAATATGTGCATATTCAATTTTATGTAAGATTTAATATATTGATTTGCATAATGACTACTTATATATACCAAAAGCATTAGCTACCAGAATAAAAATTGTCTTGCTTATTTAATAATGTCTGCCAAACTTTTTGTTAGCAACAGAGCACTTAACCACTGCACCACTCAGGCTCCTTTTGCACATGCACACAGCCCCCCTAGGTATGAAATTCAGAATTCACTTTTGAATCCAGAATTTCAGAACCTCCGAGGTAAATTTCCAAAACAGATGTTCTTGATAGCAGTGCATGAGAGAAAAAATGACCAGAAATTTCAATTGTGTCTTTAGTATTAAAAAAAAAGTCATGATTATATTCACCATTATTAACTGCAGTATACAACAACAGAACATAAAATAGATTATTTTATACCAAAAAAAATGAGATTAAAATGCAGCACTCTCATATGAATAACACAAAACTCTTGCCTGAGGTAATGTCTCTGTGGTATGGTCTATGGTGCTGAGAGAGAAAGTAACAAAAATAGTCTGACAACATGCACATGCACAAAACAAATCTTGTTCTATCCTGGGAGATATGAGTGACTGCATGCTTCTTACAGTATTTTAAACCAATAATAAAACCAAACCCACTGCCATGGAGTTGATTCCAACTCAGAATGATGCCTGTTGGGTTTCCAAGCCAGTAAATCTTTACAGAAACACATTGTTCCCTCTTCCTTCCAGGGAGCGACTGGTGGGTTCGAACTGCCAGTCTTCTGGTTTGTAGTCAAATGGCTTAGGCACTGTGCCATCAGAGCTCCTTATAGTATCTTACAGTCTAAAAATATGAAAGTATACCTGATAGAGCTTGCCAATTTTGGCTCAAAAATGATTGCATCATACTTATTCAGATTGGTTTGCTGAGCTACATTTGTGGGAGGTTCAGGGTAGAGGTATGTATGATCACGTGTGATAACTAGACTTAGGAAAAAGACAAAGTGAATATCGTTTTCATAACGCATGTCAACCTAGAAAATTCCCATTATGAGCAAATATTTGATAATTTGGAAAATTCAGTACAATAGCTGGATCTATTGGAACTACTCAGGTAATTCAAAATATTAGCCAGATAAAAAAATAAATATGCAAAAATCAACATTTTCTTATGTGTCCAAAAATTACATGATGGATAAATAACCCCACATGCAACAAAACAACAAAATAAGCCACACAGCTAGAGATAACTCAACAAGAAATACTGGGAATGGATTTAATGAAAATTTAAATTTTCCATACATTTTTATAAAGTGTAATGGAAATATAGAAGGATCCCCAATGGTGCAATGGTTAAGAATTGGGCTGCTAATCAAAAGGTTGGTGGTTTGATGCCACCAGTGGCTTCATAGGAGAAAAGATATGGCAGTCTGTTTCCATAAAGATTATAGCCTAGATACCTATGGGGCAGTTCTACTTCATTCTATAGCATTGCTGTAAGTCAAAATCAACTCCATGGCATCTAACAACACAGTGGAAATACATTTGCTAGGGGTGCTAGTTTCTCTTGAAATAATTTGAAGGCTTTATACTGTTCAAATAAAAATTTCAGGAATGTTTCATGAACATAATAAATTAGTTCTGAAGCAGTTTCCAAAGAACAAAACTAAAATAAGTAACAAGAATAGTTTGACAAACAAAATTGACAAGGAATAAAATCCTAGGACTTCCAGAGACTAAAGTAGAGTATAAGTTAACAAAAATCATGGTAATATTACAGCAACAATAGATGTAACAGACCAGTAACATAGAGTGAAAACCTCAGTGATAGATCATGATATGCTAAGACGTCTAATAGAAGGTGATATGTGGAATAATGCACTACCCTTCACTAAAATACATCTACAACCTGATCCTTGAGACGTATTAATAGTATCTTTACTACAAATACAAAAAGACTTTGTAGATATGATTAAGAATATTAACCTTGAGATAAGGAGATTGTCTTGGATTGTATGGGTGAGCCCACTCTAATCACATGAGTCCTTAAATGTGGGGAAAATTTCCTGGGTGTTAAGATAAAGAGATGCAACAACAGGAAAAGATGCAGCATGAGATGAACTGGATCCACCATTGCTGGTTTTGAAAATGGAGGAAGAGGATACAAGCCAAGAAATGGAGGCAGCTTAGAGCTAGAAAAGGCTAAGAAAGAGATTCTCCCCTAGATAATCCAGAAAGGAGGGAAGCCCCACAGAAACCTTGATTTTAGCTCGGAGAACTCATGTAGGATTTCTAATTTACAGGCTTTAAATACATCTTTGTTGGTTTAAACCATGACATTTGTGGCAATTTGTTAGAGCAGTTACAGAAAATTGTACATTGAAGAAGATTTGCAACTCCATAAAGCTGTGTGGCAAACCCACCAGCCACTCCTCGGAAGGAAGACTGGGAAATATACTTCTGCCATGATACCTCATTGGAAACCCAAGGAGGGGTCACCATGAGGCAGATCCCACTCGACGGCAGTGAGTTTTTGGTTTGGTATGGCTCATATAGATTGAGGTTCTCATGGTTCATTAGTCCTTTGAACTAACTGTTTCCATGTGTCTTTGATTTTCTTCACTCTTCTCTGCTCCAAACAAAGAGAGACCCAATGGTTACCACTGCGATGACTGCTCAAAAGTGTTTAAGACCCCAGTCACTATTCATTGAAGTAAGATGTAGAACAGTATTTTTTTTTATAACGTGTTGGGTCAACTGAGCCTGATGTCCCCCAACCCCTACTACCAGGGTCCCCAGCCCAAAGGCCCAGTGACCCACTCCCTCAAGGTGCTTATTTGTGGCTAAGAAGCTATACTAACTTTGCCTCCTGTTATGTTTAAACTGCACAGGGACAATTTTATAGCACATATAAATACATGTGGAGGAACGTCATCTGTCAAACCTATTTATGGTCATAGGTACATTCCCATTTGCCTATCCATACCTGTCTACCTTTGGGTAGACCTGCATATTAGTGTTTGCTGTTACATGTATCTATTAATGCAACTTTGGTTGTATCTCTAATATTATGTGGTGTTTTGTTTTCCTTTTTTAAATTTTTGTTTTGGAAACTTTTCTATAGGAAAGTCTGTATTCTTATTTTCGTGGTTGATTTAATGAAGTATTTGGAGCCCTCTATCTTTGGACAGTATCCATTTGTTATCTACTGTCTAAACAATTCTTGACTCAGCTTGTCTCTTTCCTCCCTTCTCTCATTTTTGCATCTAATTTAATCAATAGTGTTATCTTTTATCATGCTTACTTTGCACTGTTAAGTATACTTACATGTCTACGACTTGATTTGTGAGGCATCTCATATGAAGAAATCATTGAGATTATTCTGTTACCTACTTTCCACCTCCCACTTCTTATCCCAGTCCTCATTTCTGTTACTATTATTTCTATACCTACTGCAGCTATGAGTTCGTGAATAGCAAGGATTGTGAAGAGGAGCAGGACAAAGTTTCCTTCTGTTGTACATAGCGTCGCTGACTTGGAGCTGACTTCACGGCACTTAACAACAACAACATACTTGTCTGGAGGAAGAAAGATAGCACAGTCTGCTTCAGCCTTGAAAACCCAATGGGGCAGTTCTACTCTATCCTTTAGGGTTGTTATGAGTCAGAAATGAGTCCATGGTAATGGCTAATGGTATACTTGCCTGGCTATATGAAATCTACATTCTATTCAGTCACTCTAATATCTACTCTTTTTTTCTTAGTTAAATATAGTCAGACCTTTAGCTAAATTCCTGTGAGCAATTTTGTTTGATTAAAATGTATCATGGGAGTGCTGGTGGTGTAATGCTTAAGTCACTTGACTGCTAATCAGGAGACTGGCAGTTCAAACCCACAAGCCACACCATGGAAGGAAGGTTAGGCAATCTACTTCCCCAGTGATACTGCCTCGGAAACCCAAGGAGGGGTCACTATGAGTCGGATCTGACTCGACAGCAATGAGTTTTTTTTGTTTTGTTTTGTTTTTATGTATCATATAGCTCTTTTCTAAAGTATTCAGGAGAATAATAAGGAGCTTTGGTGGCATAATGACTAAGGCATTTGACTGCTAACCAGAAGGTTGGTACTTCAAACTCACCAGCCACTTTGAGGAAGGGAGATGGGGCAATCTACTTCCGTAAAGATTTACTACCTTGGAAAACCAGTGGGGGTCACTATGAATCAGAATCAGCTCCATGGCAATGAGTCAGGAGAATAATATCCTATGACTTACTCCTTCCACTTTCAAAACTCTTTGAAGTTTTCATACTGTAATCAATAGTTGTTAACTTGGTATGAAATGCTTCACTCACACATTTGTTACTTTAGTTATATGATAAGTATTCTTTTCTGTTTGATCATTTATAGGAAGTGTGTGTTTTAAGGGGGCAGATTTTCATCTATGTTGAGTACAGGCTCACAGCAAGCTCTCCATGAAACTTTCTTAATTGAAAAAAAAAAATTATTCTCAGAATAAAGAACTGTCTCTGACAGTAGAAAATTCACAAGGAAAATGGATACCTCTGATGAAAAAAAAAAGAAAAAAAAAAAAAAACCCCAAACCCCACCTTTCTCTGGTTGGCTTCACACCATGAAACAAAAGCCATCAAATAGAAACATTCTGCAACTGTTGATGAAAATCATATTTGATTTTCCTGTAGGTAGATACTTAGCAGGAAATAGCATTATCAAAAGAATATCTCTTGTAAAATTATGATCACTAAATCTAAAATGAAGATGCATTATAATGCAAAATAAGTCTTAAAATATATCTGCAACAATTTCTTCCATAGCAAAAATTTAATTTCTATTGCATCATGCATTCTATTAAAAAAAATTAAATGATTCTGTTAGAAACATCTTTGTGTAGATACATTGACAGGGCAATGAACATCTACCCAGAAGTTTTTGAAAAAACTCAAGGATTAAATTAGGAAACCAGTGGCCCAAATGGCAAATTCTCATTATAATCAGCAATCTTATTGGTGAAAAAATAATCTTATATAAGATTTTCCGTGCACATCAAGAAAGTGAGATCAACCCTGAGAGGCTTCCGGTGACTTTCTTACCAGCCTCCTGCCTCCAGAAGCTGTTCATATACTTCATCCCACACACAACCACAGAAGATAGAGCTCAGAATTTGATGCCAATACATTCTCCAATTACATCATTTCTCATCACTCTTATGCACTTCTTGAGTCATTGCTCATGGAATGTGCCACACACAGTTCTGCCTTTGCTCACATTTTTCCCTATTTTCTATTCCAGTAACACATTTAGGGTTTCTTGCCACCTCCCCCTCTTCTCTCTGCTTGGGAATAGTCATCATGTATTTAAGGGCTGTACAAGTTATTAAACTCTATGAAACTTGGCCAAAGCTTGGCCACCCGTCCCTGCAATTTTGTCAGCCTTGTAGAAATGGAGATAAATAGACAGTTGATTTGGAAAAGAATTATTAAGTGTAAGGAGTACTTTGGAGCTCTGGTGGTGCAGTGCCTAAAACATCTGATTGCTAACAAGAAGGTTGAGGTTCAAGCCCACCAGCTGTTCCATGGGAGGAAGATAAGGCAATCTACTTCTGTGAAGGTTTGCAGCCTTTGAAAACCCAGTGGAGGTCGCTATGAGTTGGAATCGACTTGATGGCAGTGGGGTTATGGAGTACTTTATCGTTTGGACTTATATATCATGTTTCTAAACTATAGAGGACAAGGAACACATAATGATATCCCCAAACTTGCTCTTTGTAGAGCAATGCCCTGCAGTTTAAATTTAGCACCATATAAATGGAATAATGACAAACTAGGATTTATTTTAAGAGTCCAAGGATTTTTTTCAATTAAGAAGTCCATTATTATATCTCAACACTTCAACAGCTTGAAGTATAATAGTTATAGCCAGACACAGTAAAACATTTGATAAAAATCCATAACAATTTTTATAATAACTCTTAATAAACTAGGAATAGAGGTTATTTCATCACATTTATGTGAATGCAACTATCTATAACAAGTCACTGATGTTTTTCCAAAGGTATGTCTGTTAAATGAGGAACAAGATAAGAATACTACTAGCACTACTTTGTTTTAACATGTGTCTGGAAGGAAAAAATAAATTAATATATCCTACAGAAGAAAATAGGAGCTCTGGTGGCATAGTGCCTAAGGCATTTGACTGCTAACCAGAAGGTTGGCAGTTCAAACCCACCAGCCACTCCTCGGAAGGAAGATGGGGCAATCTACTTCCGTAGTGATACTGCCTCAGAAACCCAAGGAAGGATTGCTATGAGTCAGATCCAACTCAACGGCAGTGAGTTTGGTTTTTTTACAGAAGAAAATAAACTCACCACTATTTGCAGGTGGTAGAATTTTCCACTAGAAATCCCAAGAATGTTACTAAAAATATAATACATATTAAAAATGAATGAGCAAAATATAATAGCTCCCCTTCATAGAAGTGAAACATTACTTGCAAAACAATAAGATAAAATACTCCACTTATTATTTAAAAAACCAAACCAAACTCACTGCCCTTGAGTCGGATCTGACTCACAGCGACCCTCCTTGGGTTTCCGAGGTGGTATCGCTGCAGAAGTAGATTACTCAATCTTCCTTCCGAGGAGTGGCTGGTGGGTTTGAACCACCAGCCTTCTGGTTATCAGTCAAATGCCTTAGGCACTATGCCACTATTTATTATAGAACCTCAATTTACACTTATATATTATATATGTATTTATATATTATGTTATTCCTATGTAAATCAAAGTTTAATATATTTAATATATTAAATAATATATTGATTCTTAATTGATACATATACATATTTTTGGAAGAATAAAAACAATGAAGTATTTTTCATCTCAGTTTATTAGAATTGAAATAAAAATCAATAAGAAAACAATAAGTGCTCAAATAGTAAATGGGTAACTTAAGAGAATGAAAAATAAAAATAATAGTACAGCGCAAAATACAACCACTACTGTGGAATTGGATCCAACTCATAGAGACCCCTTCTTGGGTTTCTAAGGCAGTATCACTACGGAAGTAGACTGCCCAACCTTCCTTCCGAGGAGTGGCTGGTGGGTTTGAACCACTAGCCTTCTGGTTAGCAGTCAAGTGCCTTAGGCCTATGCTACCAGAGCTCCTAAAAAAAAAGTAGTAATAGCCAGTGTCAAATATTTATCTGGACTATGATTTGCATACACCATCAGCTGCTTTATAAATTCATAACATTCCATTTGAACAACTTCGCATTTTATATTGAAACATATTGAATACATTTTAATGGTGTAATTGCACATAAAAATTATACTAATGAAAGAGTTGTGATTCATGTACTAGGGTATTTACTGCAATATGGTTTTAAATAACCAATGCCTTTAGGACACCTGTCACATTAATACAGCACATTGTTGCTATTTACAGTCAGGTGATTATTTCACTTTCATTATAACCTTGTGAAGAAGGACCTTATTTTGCAAATGAGGAATCCAGGATATAGAAAGAATTAAGAACGAGCTGAGATTACAGAAGTAGGTAGCGAAGTTGGAGTTGCTGTTTGTCTCATTATTTTTCTTTTTCATTTATGTGTTTTGATGTTGACCAAGTGTTTTGCAGTTAATATTTATTAGTTTCATCTTTCTTCAAGGGATATTTTTGACTGAATATAAAACCTCTTTATTTCAAATATATTGTGCTGATGCGCTTTCCCTATGTATTTCTAGTGAGTAGGAATCTCCCTAGAAATACGTTTTTTGGATGGCTATATTGTCTTTAGGAGCTCAGGTGGCGCAGTGCCTAAGGCATTTGACTGGTAATTGACAGCCACTCCTTGGAAGAAAGCTTGGCCATCTACTTCTGTAGAGATACCACCTCGGAAACCCATGGAGGGGTCGCTATGAGTCGGAAACGACTCTACGGCAATGAGTTTGTTTTTTTTGTTTGCTTTTGCCACGTTAATATAGCATGTTGTTGTTGTTTGCCGTCGAGTCGGCCCTGACTCATAGCGACCCCTCCTTGGGTTTCCGAGGCAGTATCACTATAGAAGTAGGATTGCCCAATAGCATATTATTGCTATTTACTGATTCTGATGAGTTTTCGAAATTTGAATTATCTCAACATATACATACACTATAACCTATACTTAATAAAAGAAATAAACAAATAAAACAGAGTAGCTGCTTGACTTTGACTTGCATTTTTGTGTCAGTGCAGCAGGTAAATGGAGGGATGACTAGCAATGAACTATGTTTATTCCCTTCATGTGAGCTCTGTTCAAATGTACTTATTTTTATGCCATGGTCTAGTGATACAATCTTTTTCTCAGTTTTACCATTAATATCAAAAATAACATTCCAAAGAAATGTTACTGAATTCTCTAGAGATTGTGTAAAAAATAGAAAATATAACATATGGTAAAATAATTATTCTGAACACATGACAGTCATGCATTTTGGGAAGAGGGAAATACGTATTCCAAGTACATTTATTGCCACCCATTTAAACTGTGTGACCTCAATTTAAATTAGCTTACTAATTTTATATATTAATAAAAATAGTAATGTTTTTACAATCTGATAAAATTTCATTCAAAATATTTTTATATTACCTAAATAAGCCTGGGGGATGAAACATTTGATTTTTGAGAGTGTTCATTCAAGATAAACTCATTAATACAGAAAAGGAGTATTCTATCACACAATTGAAGAAGTTCTAGTGAAAAATAATATAAGGAAGGATTCAATGAAGGTGAGAAATTTACATGCAACTAGGAGCTCTGGTAGTGTAGTGCCTAAGGCATTTGACTGCTAACCAGAAGGCTGGCAGTTCAAACCCACTAGCCACTCCTCGGAAGGAAGATGGGGCAATCTACTTCC
>NW_006921757.1:3163926-3172663 GCF_000298275.1 Orycteropus afer afer | reverse complement strand
CTGAGTGAAGAAAAGCCTCTAGCTCCAGTGGGCCAGGAGCTGGAGGCAGAGCTGGACCCCAAGGTTGAGGGGCTTTCACCCAGCCCCTAGAGTCTGGCACTTTGCACTTGGACTTAAAGCCTCCAAACTGTGAAAGAATGAACTCTTATTTATTAAGGGCATCCCATTTGTGGTATATTTCTCATCAGAGCGGCACTAGGTAACCAGCACAAAGGTGAAATAAAATGTTTATGAAATATATTAATTCTATTGTTGTTGTTGTTATGTGCCGTTGAGTCAGACCCAACTCATAGCAACCCCTTCTTGAGTTCCCAAGGCAGTATCACTATGGAAGTAGATTGCCCCATCTTCGTTCCAAGGAGTTGCTGGTGGGTTTGAACCGCCAGCCCTCTGGTTAGCAGTCCAGTGCCTTAGGCGCTATGCTACCAGAGCTCCATTAGTTCTATTAGAATAAATTAATTTTTTTTTAATTTATTTACAAATTCTGCATATGATCTACATATGATCTACATATGATCTACTAAACAATTTGTGATCCACAGTTTGAAAATAACTGCTCAAATGGAGAGACATAGTTCCCTTACCGATATCCACAACATCTTAGCCCAAGTGATCTCTTCATATCACATAGTACCATCTTCCATCACTACAGTTGGATAAGGAAACACTTATGGAGGCAGGAGACCCCAGTGCTTAATGCTCAGAGCTATACCACACAACTATCATCTCTGATGTTTCTTACTGTCTAATTTCCCAGAAATGTGATTTTTCAAATGTTGAGATTTATTTTACTTTTCCAGGACAAAGGGAGTGTTTTCCCTCTCCACTTACTTTTCACAAAACCACCCTCTGCCATGTTTACAGAGCCCCTAACAGTTTTTCTTCTTGGTGTTTGGCTTCTACAAACAAGGGCTCCTTCAGCTCTATCCAAAACCCCTGTGGCATATAATTATAAAGTAGCTTACTTGCTGGAAGAGAGTCCACAAGCAAGTACAGAGGTCACCAACAAATACTCTTCTCAAAAATCCCTTCCACATTACTCTTTGTAATTTCCTCTGTTTGATCCTGGTAGGCACAGCCTTTGCACCTGAGTCATTTTCAAAGCCAGAACTAATTGCCAGAAACAGGATGCAGTTACATGGGTAAATATTGGAATTATGAAAGTCCCAAGACAGGTCAAAATCTCTGACAGCTTCAATCTTTTCTCCATTTATCATGATGTTTCCTATTGGTCCAATTGTGAGCATTTTGGCTTTCTTATCTTGAGGTATAATCCATACTGAAGACTGTAGCCTTTAATGGTCATCAGTAAGTGCTTCAAGTCCTCTTTACTTTCAGGAAGCAGGGTTGTGACATCTGCATATCGCAGGTTATTAATGAGTCTTCCTCCAATCTTAGTGCTGTATTGGTCCTCATATAATCCCGCTTCTCAGATTATTTGCTCAGCATACCGATTGAATAAGTATAGTGAAAAGATACAACCCTGCTGCATGTCCTTCCCGATAATAAACCATGCAGTATTCTCTTGTTCTGTTCAAACGACTGCCTCCTGATCTATCTACAGGTTCCTCATGAGCACAATTAAGTTTTGTGGAATTCCTGTTCTTTGCAATATTATCCACAATTTGTTATGATTCACACAGTCATATGCCTTTGCATAGTCAATAAAACACAGGTAAGCATATCTCTGGTATTCTTTGCTTTCAGCCAAGATTCGTCTGACATCAGCAATGATATCCCTCATTCCACATCCTCTTCTGAATCCAGTTTGAATTTCTGGAATTTCACTGTCAATATACTGCTGCAACCACTTTTTAATTATCATCAGCAAAATTTTACTTGTGTCTGATATTAATGATATTGTCAGATAATTTTTACATTCTGTGGGATCACCTTTCTTTGGAATGGGCACAAATATCAGTCTCTTCCAGACAGTTGTCTCGGGAGCTGTCGTCCAAGTTTCTTCGCATAAATGAGTAAATGCCTCCAGTGCAGCAGCCATTTGTTGGAAACATCTCAGCTGATATTCTATCAATTCATATTGATATTCCTGGAGGCTTGTTTTTCACCAATTCCATCAGTGCAGCTTAGACTTCTTCCTTCAGTACCATTGGTTCTTCTTGATATGCTGACGCCTGAAATGGTTGAACATCAGTCTTCTTGGTACAGTGACTTTGTGTATCCTTCCATCTTCTTTTGATGCTTCCTGCACTGTTCAATATTTGGCCCATAGAATCCTTCAATATTGCAATTCAAGGTTTCAATTTCTTCTTCAGTTCTTTTGTTTGAGAAATGCTGAGCATGTTCTTCCCTTTTGCTTTTCTAATTCCAGGTCTTTGCACATTTAATTATAATACTTCTTGTTCTCGCACTTCCCTTTGAAATTTTCTATTTAGCTCTTTTATCTCATCATTTCTTCCATTAATTTTAGTTTTTTTCCATTCAAGAGCAAGTTTCAGAGTCTCTTCTGACATCCATTTTGGTCTTTTTCTTCCTTTCCTGTCTTTTTAATGACCTTTTGCTTTTTTCATATATAACATTATTGATGTCATCACACAACTCATCTGGTCTTCAGTCACTGGTATTCAATGTGTCAAACCTGTTTTCCAAATGGTCTCTAAATCCAGTTGGGATATAATCAAGGTGGTGTTTTAACTCCTGTGTACTTGTTTTAATTTTCTTCAGCTTCAACTTGAACTTGCATATAAGCAATTGATGGTCTGTTCCACAGTCAGCTCCCAGCTTTGTTTGGACTAAAGATATTGAGCTTCTCCATTGCTTCTCTCCACAGGTATAGTTGATCTGATTCCTGTGTATACCATCTGGCAAGGTCCACATGTATAGCTAAGGTTTATGTTGTGGAAAAAAAAAAAAAAAAAGATATTTGCAATGAATAAGTGATTGGTCTTGCAAAATTCTATCATGCAATCTCCAGTGACATTTCTACCACCAGGGCTGTATTTTCCAAATACCAATGATTCTTCTTTGTTTCCAACTTTCTTGTTCCAATTACCAGTAATATTCTATACATCTTGATTGCATGTTTGGTCAATTTCAGACTGCAGAAGTTGGTAAGAATCTTCAATTTCTTCATCTTTGGCCTTAGTGGTTGGTGTGTAAATTTGGACAGTAGTATTGATTGATCTTCCTGGTAGGGATATGGATATTATCCTATCACTGACATTGTATTTCTGGATAGATCTTGAAACATTCTTTTTGACAGTGAATGCAATGCCATTCCTCTTTAATTTGTCATTCCCAGCATAATAGGCTATATGTTTGTCTGATTCAAATAACCAACACCAATCCATTTCAGCTCACTAAGGCATAGAATATCGGTCTTCATGCATTCCATTTCATTTATGACCACTTCTAATTTTCCTAAATTCAAACTTTGTTACATTCCATGTTCCAATTATTAATTGGTGTTTGCAGCTGTTTCTTCCACTTTGAGTTGTGCCCCATAAGCAAGTGAACATCATGAAACCTTTGCTCCATCCATGTTATTAAGGTCAACTTTACTTTGAGGAGACAGCTCTTCTCCAGTCATATTTTGAGTGCCTTCCAACCTGAGGGGTTCATCTTCTGGCACTGTATCAGACAGTATTTCAATGCTATATATAAGATTTTCAGTGGACAACTTTTTTTTTCAGAAGTGAGTAGGCCCATCCTTTTTCCCAATCTGTCTTAGTCTAGGAGCTCTGTTAAACCTGTCCACCACAGGTGACCCTGCTGGTATTTGAAAAACTGGTAGCATAGCCTTCCACATCACTACAACATGCAAGCCACCATAGTACAACAAACCAACAGATGAGTGGTGGTGATTATGAAATAATCCATGTGAAACGTTAAACAAATTGAATACAAAATGAAAATGGTCTCAAGAGATTATTCAAATTATAGGGCAGAGTTATTAAATGACTAAATGCATCTATACACACAAATGAAAATATAGTTAACAGAAAATCAGAACTGAAAAAAATTCAGTGGAGTACAGGACAGAAAATCAGGGAGATAGAAAATATGAAAGGAGTGAAGAAACAGGAAAGAAAGAAATACTCCTCTCTCATATGTCCAAATTATTGACTTGAGTTTAGTAAACTCTCCATTTTTCTGGAATGCAGCTACAATTCAAATCCTTCTACCTATTCCATTGCTGTGAGTCAATTACTACTTATATGAATTATGGTATTCACAAAATACTACTATATAGCCGAAAAAGTAATGATTTTCACAACTATACCCAAATATAGGATGAATCATAGAAATAGAGTAAACAGTGAGTAAGTAGGTTGTAAAAGACCATACATAGTATGACAGCAGTATGACATAGTGTGACATCCATAAAACAAGAAAAACTAATCAATATACTATTTAGTGACACATGTGCATGTGATAAAACTATTGAAGGAAAGGAAGAGTATGGTAATCACAAAGTTTTGAATAGTTATTTATTTGGAATTTGAGAAGGGGGATGGGGTAAGAGAGTAACAGGTATATGCAAAGTAATAATCAAGTCCTTTAGATGATTAGAAGTTTTAGAGTTGTTCATTTTATTATTACACTTCATAACTCACATGTTTTCCTTATATTCTATTATCTGTATAACAATTCTTTTTGAAGATAGCAATTGGAATTTGAGTAATTCAGTCATTAGAATTTTCTAGAATTCTTCACTTTCACTCAGTGAAAATTATGAGCTATTCTATAATCTAACTCAGCAATTTTGAATGATTCCATAATTCTTAATTTAATAGCATTGCATTAGTTTCCTAGGGCTGCTGTAAAAAAAATTATAAAATGAGTGTGAACATAACAAACAGAAATGTATTGTCTTACAGTTCTGGAGGTTAGGAGTCCAGATTCATGGTGTCGACCAGGTGTGCTCTCTCTCTCTGTGGGCAATAGAAAATCCTTTCTTGTGACTTCCAGCTTCTGGAAGCCCCAGGAATTTCTTGGTTTATAGATGCATCTTCACATGGCCATCTTCCCTCAGTCTGTAATCTCTGTGTTTCTCATCTTCTTTTATAGGAGACCACTCAGATTGGATTAGGACCTACCTTGACCAATATGATTTTATGTTAACTGATAACATCTTCAAAGACTCTATTTTCTAACAAGATAAAATTCACAGATGCCATGGGTTAGTAACTCCACACAAATTTTTTGGAGGATACAATTCAATCTATAATATAGGTATTCTTCAATTTACAACAGGGGTCTATTATGACAACTTTATTGTAAATTGATTCTGACATTAAATCAAATACTCATTTTTCTTTTCCTTTTTGTTATTATTGCCTTTCATTATTGGTGTCTTTATAAATTTTGTATTTATTTGGGGGGTTGGAAAAATTACATATTTTCAGATATATTTTAATACATTCATACATAAAAAACACATAAATCATAAAAATTTACTCTGACAGTGAAGAAGATTTGGACAAAGGTGAAGTTTGTCAATTACAGTAATAATTCCACTTGTGGAAGGTTCTAGATCATCTGATCATACTTTTCAATGGGCAGAGCATTTCTAGTCCGAAAATTAGTAAGAGTTTCTGTATCATCCTTTTGTTTTTTATATATTTCATAGTAACATCTCACTGCTTCCCAAATCTGCCTATCAACTTTAGCAAAGTGATCAGAATTTGTCTCCAAGTTTTTTTTTCAAGTAACTGAAGCCCCAAATTTAGTTTTGAAAAACTTCAGCTTATTATTTCACTGTAAAAAATTTTCGAGAACTTCTCTCATTCCTCTTTCTCATTAATTCTTTCTTCTTCAGCATTTCTTTCCTCTGCTATATGGAAGTGTTTTGAACAATAAATCATAAAATTGACATCTGCAAGTGAACATCTGAGAATGATAACACCAGCAAACTACATGCTACAACACTGTATGTAGTACATTTTACTAATGATAAAAGACAGAAAAACTGCAACAACAATGGACAGTGGTAAATGTCATTCATTGAAACTCAAATACATCCTAAATTGAGCCTACCTGTAAATACACACACATTTACATATATATTAATTATGCCCTTTTATTTATTAAAGAATGATTACATACTACTTAGAAATATTGAGAAATTGTAGTCAGCTGTAATATGTGCTTAATTTTTGTTTGCTATCCATGTAAATTTGGACCAGTTATTTAAACTAAGTAGGGCTTGGTTTTTGTGTCTGTACATTGGGAAAATACAGCTCTACTTCTGATGGTTTAGAAGATTAAATAATATATTACATATAATAGGAGCTCTGGTAGCATAGTGCCTAAGGCACTTGACTGCTAACCAGAAGGCTGGCGGTTCAAACCCACCAGCCACTCCTTGGAAGAAAGGTTGGGCATTCCTATTTCCGTAGTGATACTGCCTCAGAAACCCAAGGAGGGGTCGCTATGAGTCGGGGCCGACTCGATGGCAAATAACATCAACAACAACAACATTACATATAATATTTCTATTGCAGTAGTTGTTGGCCAGATTAATGATAATCTCTTCCTCTACCTCTGCCTCCCACTTATCACCATCATTATCTTTATCTTCATCATCATCATAGACATTATTATTAACATAAACAATGAACATAAATTTATTAAGTTTTATAACATAGCAGGATTGTGCTTGTTAATTTTAGGGGCTAAGGTATTAATACAATTATATCTAAAAGTCAAATCATGCAATAACAAGTCAAAATATTTGGTTCATCCAGGAAAGATAAACTGTATTTCAGATGTCTGAGCAACACATTAAAGCTAAAAAAAAAAAAATTCTTTAAAGAATTCACTCTCAGGATCTAACCTATCTTTGAAGATCTGACTGGAAGCCTGGATCAGCAATTTCCAAATCATATTTGAAAGAGCTACAGTCACTTAAGATGTTTCTGGAGCAAAAGAAGAGTATTCAATGATAAAAACAAGTTGAGAAACACTGTATCATACTGCCTTTGGATATACACAATGCATAGTAATGTACTAATGCTGATATGAAGGATTTCAGTAAAACATTTCTGTTTCCCTGCATTTATCTCCATACCATTAAAAAAACCTATTTTTCCTTGGAAATCTTTTTGAGTCAAGTCTTGGTGTCCTTTGGAGTTAATGTTATACAGAAATACCTAATTGTCACCCAATAAATTAACAGTTAAGTACATCAGACAAATCTACATAAACGGGAGCCCTAGTGGTGGAGTGGTTACTGCTACCAGAAAGGATAGTGATTTGAACCCACCAGTTGCTCTATAGGAGAAAGATGTAGCAATCTGTTTCTGTAAAGATGTATAACCTTGGAAACAACTATGGGGCAGTTCTCCTCTGTCCTATAGGGTCACTGTGTCAGAATCACTCAATGACAATGGGTTTAGTATTTTGAGATTTTACCCACATAAAGTACACAAACCCTAAAAGAAAAGGTCACTGAAAAAGTTTTATAAATATAAGAAATACCTGTGTGAGAGTAATCTGAGAGAAAATGATGGAGTAGGCAGTTCCAACAACCCATTCTTCACATAACATCAAAAAATCAAGCAGAAATTGTCAGAACCGACCTTGTCAGATCTCTGGAAAATAGTTAATGGTTTATAGAACCTCAGTGAATTCTGAATGAAGGAAAAGTTGACACAGAAAAAATAGCAAAGCTTTGTGGAATTTTTGCTTGCCCTTGGTCCACCCCTCGGTAGTCTTGAAAATGGCAGCCCACAGTCCCCCTGTGGGTCACTGATTTCCCAGAGGAAGCAGAACAGATCTTATCCACAAGAATTGTGTTTGTCTAGGGACTATATGAGGACAAGGTGTTTGTCTTGATTTGATATAACTCGGAATTCACTCAGGACAGAAAAGTGATAAGCATTCCTCAACAACATTGTAAAGTAAGTGAATAAACTGCAGCTTCCTGGGCCAAAAGATTATGACTGAAGTGCATAATAGAGCACCAAAAGCCAGTGATGAAAAGCTGGCAGAAAATTTCTTTGGAGAATGAGGGCATTCAAAAACACCTGTGTGTACTGGGACATTTAGAAAGCTATGTGCATGACCACAGCAGGAAACATACTTAGAAAAGACCTGAAAAGCCCCTAATCCTTAATATCTGATTTATCTTTAATTTAAGCACAAGCAGAGAATGAAGACTAAGGCAGAGTTGTAAATGGTATGGCTAATTATCGAAGAGGCAGTATGCAAAGAATGGAGCAGAATTTTTCATTTTGTTTTATTTTTTACAGTTTCTTATCTTTTTCTTCTTTCTTTTTTTTAATATTCTGGGTTTTTTCTTCTTTTCTCTCTCTCTCTCTCTCTCTCTCTCTCTCTCTCTCTCTCTCTCCCCCTCCCTCCCTCCTTCCCTCTCTCTCTCTCTGCCTTTTTTTTGCCTCTTTATGGCTCTTGGAGTATAAGGAAATCTCTGAAAACACTAGCTGAACAGAAGCTGTTGTTGTTGTTATGTGCCATTGAGTCAGCCTCAACTCATAACGACCCCTCCTTGGGTTTCTGAGGCAGTATCACTACAGAAGTAGGATTGCCCAACCTTCTTTCCGAGAAGTGGTTAGTGGGTTTGAACCATCAGCCTTCTGGTTAGCAGTCAAGTGCCTTAGGCACTATGCTACCAGAGCTCCTGAACAGAAGCTAAGGAACAGAGAATTCACAGGCTATATAGGTTGGGCAATCCTACTTCCGTAGTGATACTGCCTCGGAAACCCAAGGAGGGGTCGCTATGAGTCAGGGCCGACTCGACAGCAAAACAACAACA
>NW_006921757.1:3154142-3163590 GCF_000298275.1 Orycteropus afer afer | reverse complement strand
GAGGAGTGGCTGGCGGGTTTGAACCGCCAGCCTTCTGGTTAGCAGTCAACAAAAAATATAGACTTTAAAAAATGGTTAGGAAAAGTCACAAAGCAGGTGTTTTGGTTACGTAGTGCCACTCTGTCAGAAAACAAATAATGATATGCTTGAAGATGTCAGGTATACACATAAGGGAAATATCTAATTCTAATTTAATTTTCATACCAATCTGTGTGGCAAGTGTTATAATCTCCACATTTTCTGTGAAGCAAAAGAGTCACAGATAATTGTGATTTGTTCAAGATTGCTAATAATTGAAAAAGTGAGGCATGCCTGACTCCAAAGCCTTCAATTTTTTAATCACTGAGATAAGTTTAAGAGATGTTGTTATGGGATGAATAATTGTGTCTTCCGAAAAGATATGTTGAAGTCCTAACCCTTGGTACCTGTCAACATGACCTTGTCTGGAAATAGAATCTTTGTAAATGTGATTAATTAACATGAAATCATACTGGACTATGAATATGAAACCAATATGGTTGGTATCTTTATAAAAAGAGGACAAGAAACACAGAGACAGAGTATACACAGAGAAGACGCTATGTGATGATGGAGACAGAGATTGAAGTTATGCTGACACCAGCCAAGGACTGTCTGGGACTACCAAAGGCTGGAAGACATGAGGAAATTTCTTTCCCTAGAACTCTCAGAGCAAGCACAGCCTTGCTAACACTACAAATTTAGATGAGTAGCCTCCAGAACCATGTGAATACATTTCTATTGTTATAAGCCACCCAGTTTGTGGCATTTTGTTACAGCAGTCCCAGTAAACTGATACAGTCACTAACATAAAGACTCTATCAATCTTGGTTTAGTCAGGAAAAGAATGTTCCTTTCAGTTAGTTCTATGAAGGGCAAACAAGCTAATTTTAAAGGTGATTGTTTTGCTGAGAAGAGAAACAAGGGATAGAAGGGAGTCCAGAGATTAGTGATTATGGGAAACAACTCTCTCATTATCCAACATTTTGTACTTACAATAATAGTAAGAAGTCTACTATCTGACTATATGTCATATAACATGGTAAGTCTGCAGTAATGAATACCAAGGTGCAAGGGGAGTATAATGCTGGCTGTAATGGTTAAGGTCATATGTTAACTTGGACGGGCCATGATTTTCAAAGGTTTGGCATTTATGTAATGATGTGATTTGGCAGTTATGTAATGATGCGGTCATCCTTCTTAAGGGCTAGAGTTGCAAAAGGTGGGGCCCTAGCCATAACTAAAGAGTGAGGAGTAAGAGGTATTCCATCAGTAACTAGAATCACAAAGAGAGTGAGGCTAAAATTGGAAACAAGGAAGGATTATTTCTCTCTAGCTTCTCCCTCCCTCCCTTCAAATTTTCCTCCCATCCTTGTACTCATTACCTAGTGATGATGTCTCTCAATGCTGAAACCTAGTTGGAAGCACAAACAAATTAGTGAGAAAGACAGAGAAAAGAAATTTGCAGCATTGCCACCACCAAGAAAGAACATTTTATACTTTTCAATCGAGCTTGGACTTCCTCTGCAGAGGATTCAGAAGGTATTAATTGTCCTAACATCGCAAATGGCATATTAATATTTGTGTTTTAGATAGATCCCATTCCAACTGTGATGTCGTCGTTCGTCGTTGTTTGCCGTCGAGTCGGCCCCGACTCATAGCGACCCCTCCTTGGGTTTCCGAGGCAGTATCACTATGGAAGTAGGATTGCCCAACCTTCCTTCTGAGGAGTGGCTGGTGGGTTTGAACCACCAGCCTTCTGGTTAGCAGTCAAGTGCCTTAGCCACTATGCTACCAGAGCTCCCAACTGTGATGTGGATAACGGAATTGAAGAGGGTAAGACTGAACTGGAGGAGTCAGCTGGAAGATTTTTACATAAGCTCAGAAAAAGGAAATAACTTAGAGCTATGTTTATATCGGGAGCTCTGGTACCATAGTGGCTAAGACACTTGACTGCTAACCAGAAGGCTGGCGTTCAAACCCACCAGCCACTCCTCGGAAGGAAGATGGGGCAATCTACTTCCGTAGTGATACTGCCTCGGAAACCCAAGGAGGGGTCTCTATGAGTCGGGTCCGACTCGATGGCACACGACAACAATGTTTATATCATTAACCAAGAAAGGGAATAGAGGAGCAGGCGCAGATTTGGCTGAAGAGAGAAGACCATGGGTTTGGAAACAGTTAGTTTAAAGTGTCCCAAAGTGGACCTGCAGAGCAGGCAGTCTGTAACTTAAGAGTGGCCTGAAACAAACAATTAACTCTGAAAGGCATTGGTGAATACAGATAGTAGTTGAAGCCCAAGGTGTGGTTGAGATTTTCCGGAGAAACAATTTAGAGTAAAGAGAAATATAATGTCAAGATGTCCCTAAAATTACATCATCAATTCTAACTAGTGTAAGTAAAATAAAATGATAACCCTCTTTATAGCATTTTGTAAAATACAGCTTGCATGGATCAATGGGCACAAAGCAATGGAGATGAGCTAAGTGGTCTGTGAAGGGCCTCTTATGTCCCTTTAGTGCCACTAATGTGCAACGAGCTAAGTAAATGCAGGAAGAAGACCAAAAAAAGTGGATAAAGTCTCAACTTTTTTAAACAGGGTTGGGGTAACTATCTAGTATGCATAGTGTATGAAATGTCTATCATAAAAAATCAATTTCCCTCCAAAATTTCTGATGCTGTGGGGATATATGGTTCAACTGATGTGTGTTTCTATAGAACTAAACAGGACTGTGTATGTACTTTGCCTTCCAGATAATGAACATGTTCTCTATAGAAAGAGATTCTTATTTCACAGTTTTAATCAAATAAGTATAAAGTCAGAAACTTTATCTGTCAATGATTTATATATATATATAATCATTGACATATTATATATATATGCATATACATGAGTGTATGTCTATATATATGAATATGTGTGTGTGTGTGCTTTTATTTGTTAGTACATGGGCCTAGGAATATTAAAGAAATTGACAATAGTAGCTACTGTAGCTACTGATTTAAAATGGCCCATGATAATCTAAAGCCAAAACAAAAATTATTTAGCTGATATATGTGAGAAGTTGTAAAGGGAATATTTCTCAGTTAAAAGCATTTTGAATATCACAGACAGGTGACACCTGAAAATTAACAAAAACATGTAGAAAGCTATATGTTATATCCACAATGCTGAAAACCAGAAATTTATCTGATTACTTGATGAATCACAGAACATTTTAAAAATCACTGAGAAATCATCAGGCAAAGAAAATCCCCTTAACATCAAAGCAATATTTAAAATACACTAATATGAAAGTTATTTATACACACTCAGCCATACATGTATTTTAAGAAATATTCTGTATCTTAAAAGCAATTACACAATCAGTCTTTAGCTTAATCCTCATCTGCATTTTAATGATTTCAAAATATAGCCATATTATAGGGCTCAAGGTTGCATATTGCTACATTACTAGTTTCATAGTATCATGGTTTTTCATCTTAGTAGAAATAAATTCCAGTAAGCAGAGCCATTAACAGCATTTTTACAGGGTCAAATGGAGCTATGGCACTAGAAGTGTGGTGCCAAATAAAATTTGAAGGCTACTTTGTTACACTTAACTATTTATTAAGGCATTAAAATCAGGTCTTCCAGGGATGTTTGGATGTTTTTCATGATATTTTTCCCCCTTGATAGTTCTAGTTTATATGTGGCAATTTCAAAAAAAAAAAAAAAAAAACCTATGTTTTCACAAAATTTGAAGTTCTTATTAAAATAGAAGCTTTATAAAAGAATATGGAACTTTAAAATAAATAAAAGTAAGGGATGAGTAAAATGCTAATTATGTAATTAAGAAGTATATTTTATTAATAATTTCAATGAAGTTAATGATGATTTGAAATGTGCATAATACATGGAACAGCTACAATGAATAAAATCCAACAAAACCAAGATTCCTTAGATTACTAAGTGTATGTCAAGGATTAGCTTTGTATTTATTATAAAATGTAATACCAATATGATATGACACTGTAAAAAACATTTTATTTTAGTTTTGAAAATTGTTCTTTATTCATGTAGGCATTCATGTTAAGTTTCAAATAACATATTGTAATACAATTTATTATATGCATATAATTTCAATCTATAAGCATATAAAATTATGTTCTGTAAATCTGTATAAACGTAAATTTTATGTTTCAACTCTTACTTGGAGTACATAAAAGAGCTTTTTCCTTGAAATAATATCATATATAAGTATACCCTAAATGTCTTACAGTGACAATTCTGTTTTTAGCATAGTCTGAAAAGGAACTAATATTGAGAACAGTTACTTCATTGAAGCTCAATTAATAAAAATGACTTAACCTTACATTTTTTCCACTTCTCTAAATAATAATTTTAAAATCCATAGCTTTTCAGGGTTGAAAGTGATTTTGGAAAGGATTGATTGGCATCTTAATTTTTCTAAAGTCTGGTGTTGTATGACTAGTGATATGGGAGATTACTTTAGGTTGCTCGTGGGCAATAGTGTTTTATATAAGCAAAATATTTTTTTTTTTATTTTAATGCAAGTTAGAAAAATATGAGCCCAATTTTATATACATGATTCCATAGCTATTATTTCTTGAGATGAGGATAAAATAGTAGTTTAAGTTTTAGGAAGTGAGTTGACAAAATAATATTAAGTAAATACACCTACTCCTCACTTAACGACTCATTATCCAACATTTTGTATTTAGGACAATAGTAAGAAATCTATTATCTGACTAAATGGCACATAACATGGTAAGTCTGGCAGTAATGAACACCAAGGTGCAAGGCTAGAGTAATGCTGGCTGTGATGGTTAAGGTTATGTGTCAACTTGGATGGGCCATGATTCCAATGTTTGGCATTTATGTAATGATGTGATTTGGCAGTTATATAATGATGTGATTTGGCAGTTATGTAATGATGAAATTTGACAGTTATGTAATGATGTGGCCATCCTCTAGTTTTGCATAATGCTGATTTTCACACAAAGACCCAGCCTTTGTAACCTAACCATGTTGATAAGTGAGGAGTGGGTATAATAGTAAAAATGACATATGAATGTGATAAAAAGTATTGAAGATTTTATGTGAATAACTGACTTGAGGAAACACACTCATCATTCTGCATTAACTGGTATCTAGAAAGATTAACAACAACAACCACAAAATCACTGCCGTAAAGTCAGATCCGACTCATAGTGACCCTTCCTTGGGTTTCTGAGGCAATATCACCATGGAAGTAGAATGCCTAATCTTCTTTCTGATGAGTGGCTGGTGGGTTTGAACCACCACCCTTCTGGTTAGCAGTCAAAATCTTAGGCACTATGCCACCAGTGCTCCTAAAAAGATTAGGTAATCATATAATTTGACAAAACTCAAAGTACAAGAGGAACTCACAACACCTACCTGAAAAAAACATCCAAAAGTCCAAGTACTTTTGCTTAGCAATAATGAATCAATTCCCTGCAACTATCGCCTTCACAAAAGGAGCTCTGGTGGTGCAGTGCCTAAGGCATTTGGCTGCTAACCAGAAGGTTGGCGGTTCAAATCCACCAGCTGCTCCACAGAAAGAAGAGGAGGTAATCTACTTCCATAAAGATTTTCTGCCTCAGACACCCAATAGGAGTTGCTATGATTCACATATTTATTATGTGTGGCAGTGAGTATTTCCTTCATAACTGCAGTCATTTGGAGTAGAATGGAGTACACAAATCATATGAATGTACAAATACAATTTGCTTATTATGAAAAATCTTAGATATCATTTCCAGCAGTTAACTCAAAAGAAACAAAACTACCCATAGATATGCATACATATTTTCACATTTTAGAAGCAACAGAAATGGGTGGCTGCTTGAACAATTTCTCTTAGAAAGATCAGCACTAGGCCGGTCCCCATGAGGCAGAGGTCAAAGATGTCCCAAATGTCCAAACTACCATGCCACTCCATCATTTCAGACATTAACTCCTCCTCCTCCTCCCAATAACTTCCCCAGTCTTAGGGTTCTGTATTTCGCTGTAATGCCTCACAGAACTCACAGACACCCAAGGGTTCGTCTCACGTAGTAGTGGTGGAGGCTGGCAGGCTGGCAAGTCCCGGGTCCGTGAGTAGGTCTGGCGGATCCTCCCAACTCTCGGGGTTTGATGAACCTTGATCAGCAGATCAGATGATGGCTGCTGTCCCAAATCCAGGGGAGAGATGAGGATGATCCAAGACACAAAGCCGGAGCAAGAGGAGAGCGAATCTTCCCAGGAGATTCTAGGTATACCCTCAGGGAAGCTAAGGGTGGTGATTTGAATTATGCCCTCCAGCAAGGCAGGACTCAAGATACATTCCACCTGTGTTGCCCCAACAGAATTAACCTAAATCCCATCACAGAGTTGATTGCCAGTCATTATAGGGAATGACTACTACCAGCTGCCCAGCCAAGTTGATACCTGACCTTAACTACCACAGCACCCCAAACAGGCATGGATAATGGAATTTACAAAACACCACAGAATGGAGGACGGTGGCTAGAAGGGCCACATCAAGCAATTCACTGCAGTGGCATACTGTCTTAAATCACTTTTCTAATTTTTAGATATGGGAAGAGTGTTTGTTTTTTTACTGAATTGTGAAAATTGTTCATATATTAATTTTCCTCCTAAATTAATATTTTTAAAAAAATAAAATAGCATTTTTTTTTCATTCTTAAATATTTGCTACTCCACCCTTTATCTGTTTTGATACCTATGTATACCCCTCCATATATATACATTTCAAGAATGGACAACTTGAATATAATTTGCATACACTTCTTTTTGAAAGTATTATGTGAGCACAGTGATTTTGAGTTTGGTTTCTGATTGGTTTTACATTACTGATGTGCATCCTCTCCAATAAATACAAGACTAAAAATTCATTAGGTTATTAACAGCAGTATTCCTCTGTTTTCTTGAGAAATTCTTTATAAGATCATTTATAAGATCATTTCAAAATATTTTTTCCTTTTAATTGTCTTCTGGAAAATATATAATAAACTAAGCTTTCATGAAGATGCCTCCCATCATGCACTAACCTTTTTATATAATCATAAGTCTTGGTAATTCATGCCCGTATAATAGACTTTAGGATGTAAATAAAATATTCTCTTTAGTAAAGTCCACAAAAACAGGAACTTTATTATGTGTGCTATTTCATGTATCCATCTATTAAGTCTGTTCTTTGCTTTTTTGTCCCTTGTTAGGAAAATCTTCTGATTTGAATGTTATATTTATATGGGTCAAGTCAAGGATATTAAAAAAATGTATTGCCCATTTGATAATTCCTCAAATATTTAAAACCCAACTATATAAATTTTTTGTTTTGAATGTCCTACTCTTTGTTTTTCCTCCTTCAATACTATGACCACAGCAACAGGGAAAGAGAAACAGGGGGATGAAATTAATATATATATGTTGTTGTTGTTATGTGCCGTCAAGTCGGGCCCGACTCATAGCAACCCCTCCTTAGGTTTCTGAGGCAGTATCACTATGGAAGTAGATTGCCCCATCTTCCTTCCAAGGAGTGGCTGGTGGGTTTGAACTGCCAGCCTTCTGGTTATAATATATATATGTTGTTGTTGTTATGTGCCGTCAAGTCGGGCCCGACTCATAGCAACCCCTCCTTAGGTTTCTGAGGCAGTATCACTATGGAAGTAGATTGCCCCATCTTCCTTCCAGGAATATATATATATATATATATATATATATATATATATATATATATACACACACACACTCATAGTTATTTGTATACTAATTAACACAGCATTTTAACTAAACCTCAAAACTAAAATGAAGAATTTCAGCCTAAGATTTCACATGCACATGCTATCCACATCCCATTTCAGGATGCCTGTGAAAATTTATTGTAACTAATTAAAACCATAATGTACATAACTACACACTTATTTGAATGGTTTAGAAAATAAAATGACCATACCAAGTGTTGGTGATTATGTAGACAACTGGAACTCTCATGTGTGGCTGATGGGAATGAACAGCCACTTGGGAAAGCAATTTTTCAGTCTCTTGTGAAGCTAAGCATATACTTACTGTATGACTCAGCAATCACTTTGTAAGGGGTTTATCCAAGTGGGAAGAAAAATTTGGCTCACACAAAAAACCCTTCTTTGAATAATTATAGCATCAAATGTATCTCAACCTGGGAATGGATAAATAGTCATATGATAAAAACTACTCAACAATTAAAAGGAATGGACTACCATGTTTGCTTGTTGCAAATAGCACACCTAGATAAATAAGGCACACACATACAACAGGCAGAAATGACAAAATTACGTTTAAAAAAAAAGTGCTAGCGTAGTGTGCCCATGCATAGACTGTGCATGTCTCATGACATTGCCACAAGTGAGTTTCACGGTCATTCAATAGTCCAAAAAAATGTTACTTTTGATCATATTTGCATATGAAAGGTAAAAGCCATGGTCAAGAAGTCATAGATTGAGTTTGGTCAGGGACCAGTGAGTTTGGTCGGGGGCCATTGCCTGCATACATGAGAGTACTGCAGTGAAGCCTGGGAGAGGACCATGCAGGTGTGGGTGAATACTACCCTGGCCCCACTCCTAGGGCAGCTAGTTGGACCCGTCTCCATCTGAGGAAGACACGGGCACAAACCCTCTGCACCCATGGCTCTTGCAGCATCCACATGGGTGGGAGATTCAAATGACTTGAACACAGCAGCCACCCAGCCAGACAGTAGGGGATATAATATGTGCACCTGCAGTATGCCAGCCTCACCTCCTTTAGTAGTCTCTCTGGCCCTGCAAGTGCAGACCCGCACAGCTCCTGGGCAGGGGCCGTCACCCTGGCGAGAGCTGTTTCCAGGAAGGAAAATGTGATTTCTTCCTGGGTTGGAGAAAACAGTTTGTAGAGTAGAGAGGGGATCCTGCTGGAAGAGGGGCTGCTTTTGAAACTCAAGGACAGACTGGTGAGGGTCTGCTGCTGGGAATGAAACCTCTGTGTCAACAGACAAAAGACCAAGACAACATTAAATTTACTGGACAGAAACAACATGTAAAAAATATTGGTATAACATTCTTATGAAAATAGCATGAGGAGTTGTGGAGTATGCAAAAAATGTATAGCGTGTACATTATTGCATAAAAGTACAGTAATATTAAAGACAGTAAGGTATATGAATATTAAATGAACTAAGCTAAATGAAGGAACCTGGCCTCAAAAAGCTGCATACTAGGCTTGGGACCATAGTCACAGGGGACATCAAGCTGAATTGGCATAACATACTATACAAAACATTGTTCCACCTCCTACTTTGGCAAGTAGCGACTGGGATCTTAAAAGCTAGCAAGCTGCCATCTAGATGCAAAAATGGGTCTCTCTCATCTATAGAGCACTTCACCCAACAGC